>NC_037671.1:28032042-28092717 GCF_003255815.1 Theropithecus gelada
TTTTTTTTTTTTTTTTTTTTGGTTTTGAAACAGAGTATCGCTCTGTCACCCAGGCTGGAATGCAGTGGCGTGATCTTGGCTCACTGCAACCTCCACCTCCTGGGTTTAAGCAATTCTCCTGCCTCAGCTTCCCAGGTAGCTGGGACTACAGGAATTAGCCACCATGCCTAGCTTTTTTTTTTTTTTTTTTTTTTTTTTTTCTCGTATTTTTAGTAGAGATGGGGGTTTCACCATGTTAGTCAGGATAGTCTCAATCTCCTGACGTTGTGATCTGCCCACCTCAGCCTCCCAAAGTGCTGGGATTACAGGTGTGAGCCACCACGGCTGGCCTGTGGGCCTTACTTTCTCTGATGCAACTATTCAGTTCTACCATTGTAGTGTGAAAACAGGTATATGCAATATATCAGCAAATGAGGTTGGCTATGTTCCAATAAAACTTTATTTACAAAACAGCAGTGAGCTGCACTAGGTATACCAATCATAATGTGCCAACCTTTCCCTTAGACTGTAGGTATGACTAGAGCATTCAGTAAATGGTATTTAAAACAAAATTACCTAAACTTTAGGACAACCATATAAGTTATGGGGCATTCTCTTACCAAATACTGGTAAAGTACAAATTCTGTGGACAAGAATACAATGTATGTCCTCCAACTTGTAGACTCTACGTTTATAAAAATTAAGAGAACCACCACCTGTTACAGAAGGACTTATCCAAATGGTATGTATTTCTTCATTGTTCATCTTTTTGTTGTTTAAATATGTTTGAAATGCTTTAGGAAATAAGGTTCACTGTGAATCACTCATATTTCCTTATCTATTCAGAGAACACTCAAGAAATGGATGCTTTTTTACTTCCTGCACATTCCCATAGAAAGCAAAACCTGTATTTCATGTTTTCCCCTTACAAATACTGAAGGTACCTGCAGAAGCAACAGTGACCTTTAAAGACACCCAAGTGTTTTAGGTATACAACATGTTATTGCTTTCTGGATCACATTCAGCTTTTTGTCACAAAACCCCTGGGCAAGAAAGAAAGCACGGACTCAGCTCCACCTGGCACGGTGTGAATCGAAAATGCAACATGTAGAAGTGATGGTAGCCACAGGAAAGTGGCAGCCTGAGACGAATGAACGTCATGGTGAGAATTGCCTGAGCATTGTCAAGTCTGAGAAAGATTAAACAGCCATCTTGAAATGGAATGCGTGGTTTATCCAAAGTTGCAGCCAGCAATGTGCCTTCTGCAATTTGCAAAAGATCCAAGTACAAAAGTGATTTAAGACAAGTTCATATGGGTTGCAGCTCCTGTGAATTTTTCTACAGTTAAAACATGGAAAATTTTTATGTTTTATATTCCGTGGAACATTTTATGGTTAAAGCATGGAACAGGTCTTATAAAACATGTTTACAATTTACTTTTATTTTTACCAGGCAGATTAGATTGTAGAAAGAAAAGATTGGTGAGTCACTTCTCAACCATTTACATAGGTTGAATCTTTAAAACTTTCTCAATAACCTTTCTTGGAACATGCATTCCTAAAACTCAAAACCATTCAGCAATCATGGAAGAAAATGCGGAAAACATATTTTGACTTCAGCCTTTGAGTGTATCATTGGGTAACAGGTATCTCAAGATTTATTTTTATTTAACTCTTTTCTCTTTGAAAGAAGTCTACATAAATTATCAGTTTTTCAGAATTAACACATTATTATTATCATCTCCTTTTTTTCCTTTTCGAGACAGGATCTCATTCTGTTGCCCAGACTGGAGTGCAGTGGCGCAGTGGTGGCTCAGTGTAGCCTCAGCCTCCCTGGGCTCTAGTGATCCTTGCACCTCAGCCTCCCGAGTAGCTGGGGCTACATGTGTGCACCACCACACCTGGCTAATTTTTCTATTTTTTTGTGGAGACGGGGTCTTACTACATTGCCCAGGCTGGTCTCCACCTTCTGGGCTCAAGCGATCTGCCCACCTTGGCCTCCCAAAGTGCTGGGATTACAGGCATGAGCTACCATGCCTGGCCTATAATCTCCTTTAAAGGTAGCGTTACCCCTTATTCCAAGCCTAACACTTTTACACTTTCAGTGGAATGTGCTCCAGTCTTAGTTTTTCCAACAGGTAAGTGCAGATTTTAGATACTTATTTGTTCAAATACTATTTTTGAATTCATATGTTAAAAATAGTCTAATAAATCTGACCCCAGTTCAGTTATGACCATTTACCACTCTTCTTTCATGTGTCATGTCACTGTGTGAATAAAGTACAAATAGAAGCAGCTCCAGTGGTATTTTATATGTCCTAAACACACAATAGTGCATCTGGATGGGGATTTGAGCAGCACAAAGTGAAAAGGAATAACTGAGTAGAACCAAGCCAAGGGAAATTATGGTTGTGATGTGTTCATTGTCTCAGCTTCCTGAGACTTATAGACAGTTTCTGAATATCACAAAAAAGCACTAAATCTGGCTAAAATACCTACAAACCACAGTGATACTGAAACTCAGTGAAAGATGGAAATTAAAATGGAATAACTGATAGGATCCGGTTGTTGAAGGATGGATACGGAAAAAAAGAACAAAGCACAGACAGGCTTTAGACCACCAAAGTCATGTAACTAAATATCACACAAGTTAAAAAAATGTCTCCGTATACCTCATAATCCCTGCTGCTTGGTCACAGCGTAGCATTTCTACAGCAGTTCTCTTTGGCCTGGAGAGGGTAACAGCTTCTCCTTTATGTTCACCATTCACCCCCTGTACTGGATTTTTCTCCACCCTGTCGCCTCCTCTCCAGGTTTTCTCCTGCCAAGAAGGGAGATGAGCGCCCACAAACAGCACTGATTTGACGGTAGCCCGCATGAGGACTCTAGGAGCCAGGTATCCCTGCTCAGCAGGCCAATCAGAGAGATCCCCTTATGCAAGGGGCTGCTGAGGGACTATTTGTCCTGGAGTGGAGGCAGAAAATTGAAGGATGCCCTTTTAGAGTTTGTATGGGTTGTTTTTGGAGAGAAGTCATGCTTTTTTTCCCTTTTTTTACTGGCACCTAGTTTGTGTGTGTGTGTGTGTGTGTGTGTGTGTGTGCGCGCGCGCGCGTGCGCATGTGTGCATGTAAATCTGCTGTCTTTGAAGGGAGACATTTTTCCAGTTCCTTCCTTAAGGTGCTTTGGTATTCTCACATTTTAATTCCCTGTTGTTTTATTTCCAACCATCCAAATATGTTACGATCTGAATCAAAAGCTAGTACCCCAAATGTATTCAAATAGCCTACACACACAGACACACACAGACCACACACACTCTGCTGTGTCATCCATTCTATTATCCCCAACATCATGGTAGTAATTAACCCTTGAGCTACAGCTGATAGCTTTGCACCAGGAGAATTTCCCTGCCTATCTCCCTATTTGGTAGAGCTAATAGGATTGGAGTGGCTACTGCTGCAGTAACACTTCGCACTGTTCTGGTCACCAGAGGTTGAAGGAGGCCCTGGGGTTTTTATCTAGGAGGCTGACTCTGACCGGGTTGTCTGTAGTCTAAACTAGGTTCCACCTGAATCAAACCAAATACAGCTCAAAGTGTTTCTCCATCAGATTACAAATCAATTTATTTGACAAAACTCCCCATTAATCCATAAGTGTCATAGAGCCACCCGCATAGGTCTGCATAGCATCTGTACAACAATGATATTTTGTGTTCTGATTTTCCTATCTGTGCAATTGTAAAATATCCCCAAATAGCTGGTGTTTATAAGTTTTCATTTGAAAGAAGCATAAGAAATCTATGTCTCATCTCAGTCAATGAAAAAAAAAATTATCCTTAACTGTGAACAAAGTCAGAGACATAGCCTCTCAGAAGTGGGAATGAAGAAATTATGCAGGACCAATTTAGCTTCTGGTGAATGTGACAGGTGTTTCCAAGGGGCATTTCAAAAATAAAATTCCTATGGATATATATATCTCTCTCAAAAGATAGGCCATTATATACATCACCTTCTTCTCTTTAACTTGACATTTTCTTCTTGATCACTGAGTTCTGGGATCCCAGCCCTCCTACAATAGTGCTCTCCTGCCATGGTGACTAACTAACTTGTTCATTTCAAAAGTGTTCTCAGATGATGAAAGCAATAGAACATTCAGAAAATAAAATAAAACTCTACAATTCTATGCCCAGCACAAAAGCTGCTCTAAAGTTATATATTTCCTTCCAGGCTTTTTAAATTTTGAATCCTTATTTTAAAATATTTCTATTAAACAAGCATGAGAAATAATTATAGGAAAATGAGACTATAACAGAAAATCATAAAAGGAAAACAATTAGAATACTCTCTAATCCCTCCACTCAGAAATAAACACTATTAACATATATACAGTTTTTCTTTCTCTTTCCGTATACCAACATAAATTTTTAAAGGATTACTTTTCAATGCTCATGCCTCTTTCTGCCTTCATTCATTCATTTATTCATTTGTTCAATAGACATTAATTGAGCACCGACTGTAACACCAGCTAGCACTATACTAGAGTTAAAACAATGCACAAAAAATGGCATGGCCTTTCATGGTTCTCATGATTCTTACAGCCTACAGGGGAAGATAGATCTTAAACAAGTAATTACTACTTTTTCTTTGAGGAATAAATTGTATTTGTCTTTGGGCCTTAAAGTCTCATCTGCCTTTTCAAACCTCTGTCACCACCTCATCCCCACAAATTCCAATCTCTCTCTGCTTTTTGTTCATTAATAAACCTTCATCACAATTCAAGTGAGAGGTGTCCTGGAACTCTCTGTTCCTTCTTGAAAAGTTCACCCCCTGTGTCCTCCAGGCACAGGTGAGTCACTGAGCTAGGAGGTGGCTCTGTGGAGCACAGACTGTACCACCAAGTGGCCTTGCACAAGTTTTTGATAACACCTACCAGAGCCACGAGAGTTCTGAGAATCCTACCCACAGGAAGAGGAAGCATTTGGAACAGGAAGTAAGACTGAGCTGCCAAATATAGCACAGCTATATAAGAAGCCGGGTTGAGAAGGAGGAAACATGCACTCTTTTCAGCTGCCAGGCAGCACTTTGCTTTGGGGAAAAACAAACAAAGGGTGCCATGGCTGAAAGCCTAGAGGACTGGAGCTCAAATGCTGTGTGGTGCTGCTGCTGAGACCCTGTGGCCCTGGAACGGAACGCTGTGTGAATCCCAGTGCCAGGCTCTGAGAGGCTCTCTTGCTCAACTAAAAGCAGGGAGAGTTCTCCATAGCCAAGGGCCTGCAGCAATTATTTGATTAACTTCACCAAGTTTCTGCTCTGTTTTCTGTTTTGGCTATGGTGACATGGACTTTTATTATTATTATTATTATTATTATTATTATTATTAGTCTTCTTAATACTGGAGAGAAGAGCCAGTATCTTAACATCTTCAATAGATAAAGAAAAAGCAATTAAAGGCAAATACCATGAACAGAGGATATTCTGTGTCTACACGGTAAGCTGGATCTCCTTGTCCACCAGAGTAGTGGTCTGCTTCTCAGAGGAGGTTACTTCTCTGATACTCTTGGTCTTATCCTGTGGGTTGAATAAGTGAGCACAAAGGCCCTGCTGATCCATTTTCATATCCTCAACACTGACACTGACTGGTCCACCATGGGCGCTCAGTACTACAACAAATTCTCACTTGGTCAGTTTTGTAAATGTGACATACTGAAAAATGTAACCATAAATAAAATGAGTGGGTTTTCCCTATGTATGTAATAAGCAAGATACGATCAAATGAAGTTTCACTTTACCAATATGCAGGATATTATTATTTTTATAATTATTCTTCATTTTCCTTTGGCCTCTCTAAAAGTCCTATGCTTTCTGACCTTACTCTTCTTCCCCAGACACCTTGCACTCCTGGCGCTTCCTCCCTGCCCTCCCCATCTTCCTGCTCAGTGATCTTAGGCACCCCCACGGCTTCAACTGTATCGTCTGTCAATGACTCCACATTTCCATCCATGCCCAGGCTTTTCTCCCGGGCTGCAGACCTGTTCTTCCAACTGCTGTAGACATTTCCACATTGATCTCCTGGAGGGACCTCAAATACAACATATCAACAAATAAGCACGCTGTAGTCACACCGGCTCCCACCCCTAGTTTGCCCCGACCTCAATTTCCTATCATGTTTAGTGGCATCATCCCAGGCAACCGATGCTGGAAACACTGGAAATACCTCCAATGGAAATGTCAAATGGAACTCTTTCTGCCTCGTTATTATTATTTTTCTTAAACTCAGTACTAAGAATCTGCCTCATTTTTTACTGTGATGCCAAGACACACATGGTAGCTGAATGATGGTCCCCCAAACACATCCACGTGCTAGTCTCTAGAACTGCATGGTAAAAGGGACTTTGCAGATGGAATTGAGTTAAGGGTTTTTTTCCGACCATGTTGGTCAGGCTGGTCTCGAACTCCTGACCTCGTGATCCGCCCACCTCGGTCTCCCAAAGTGCTGGGATTACAGGTGTGAGCCACCGTGCCCAACCAAGTTAAGGGTCTTGAGATGGGAAGATGGCCCTGGATCATGCAGGAGGGCCTAATGTACTCAAAAGGGTCCCCATAAGAGGGGTCAGTCAGAGAAAGAGATGTGAGGACAGAGACAAAGGCTGAAATGCTGTGGCCACAAGCAAAGGTGGCTCTAGAAGCTGGAAAAGGCAAGGAAACAGGCTCCCCTAGAGCCTTCAGGGGAATGTAGTCTTTGAGTTAAGCCTGGTAAGATCCATTTTGGACTTCTGGCCTATAAGACTTGGACTTCTGGCCTATAAAACATAACAGAATTATGCTGTTTTAAGCCACTACATTTTGGGTAATTTGTTACAGTAGTGATAAGACACCAATACAATAAGAGATTTTAGATATGAAAGGGAGCAGGAGACGATTTCCAAAGAAAGTGGCCTCTCTGACATCTGCTCCAAGAATAAAAGTGGTGGCCGGGCATGGTGGCTCACACCTGCAATCCCAGTACTTTGGGAGGCCAAGGCAGGTGGATCACCTGAGGTCAGGAGTTCAAGACCAGCCTGGCCAACATGGTGAAACCCTGTCTCTACTAAAAATACAAACATTAGCTGGGCGTGGGGGCGGGTGCCCGTAATGCCAGCTACTTGGGAGGCTGAGACAGGAGAATCGCTTGAACCTGGGAGGTGAAGGTTGCAGTGAGCCGAGATCGCACCATTGCACTCCAGTTTGGGAGACAGAGCAAGACTCCGTCTCAAATAAAAAAAAAAAGAGAGAGAGAGAGAGAGAGAGTAAAAGTGGTAGAAATTGGTCAGGGTGCCGAGGAAATTTGGTGAGGAGATAGGCAAGATGATGACTCTGGGGGAGCTGTTGGCATTTGTGGGTCTCCTGCCGTTCCCTCTAGGGAAGTGCCTGGGTTGAGAAGCACTGTTCTTGGCAATTCAGCAGGTGCTACTTTCCGCTTGGTTTGTTGGGAAACTAAGCAGGGAAAGGTCAATAGCTTGCTTGAGCTCATGCAGCTTGTTAGGGATGGAGCCAGGACACTGATGCAGGATGACTCTGGTCCATGCTTTACTGCTGCCTCACCTCAGAGAAGGCAACAAAAGCAGGGACTGGAGCTCTGATTGATGCAGGGTCTTGCTGGTGGCATCCCGCTGCTCTTGGCTTCAAAAGCATGGGCGAGTGATGTTGGTCTCATGGGGAAAGGTACTTCCCTAGCAGTAGGGAGCACAAAGGGAAGAGGAGCTTACTAAGACCAGTGTCAAAAACAAGAGAAGACCTGCTTCCGTAAGCAGGTCAGACAGAATGCAGTGTTCTTTATCCCTTGCTTCTCCGCCTTTCAACATTTATCTTGATTAACAATTTCTCTGAATTCACTTTTCTCTTTCTAGTAACTCAATCCTAAATACTCCAGCCTGAGATGTTAATTTGGTCGATTAAATAAGAGAAATCCCTTAGAAATTATCTTACGATTCTGAAGTCCATATTTCTCCAGAAATATTTACTTCTGCCAGATTCCAAGGTTCACGAAAATACCAATGAATTAGTAGGAAATGTTTCCTCCATTTTAACTTTGACCAAACCTCATTCAAAACCATGAAACCAAAAGAAGAGTAAGAAACCACAAAGCTAGTTACCACCCAGATGGCTCCCAGCTTATGAATAAGTTGTATTCCAAAAGTTGGCTTGTAAATCAGCTGTTCAGTATGTGTGGTAGCCTTTCCCACAGAAACCATGTTTTAAATGGCGGCCAAGTTTCAAGGTCTCTCATAAAGTCTATCTAACTCATGAGATAACAAGTAATATTAACAAAGAATAGAATTCCAGAAATTATTTATGATTTTTTTTTGTGGGGGGAGAAAAGCAGGATAAGGAAAAAACTATACTTCCTGTGGATGGAGGTGGGGACCCAACTGTCTCCAAGCAAAGAGGCCACACAGCCTTCTACTGTCCTGGGCCAGGCGGGTTTTGTGGCCAGCAGGAAAGGCCCTGTGGTGAGGCATGAGGCAGGAGAGCATGGGAGAATGGAGTGCCCAGAAGAACTTCCAGGAGAGAGTTAGGAGGAAGCAGTTCAGAGAGAGAGAGGATCAAGAAGAGCTTCAAGATAAGAGAAAACTGGAGAGGAAGCAAATGGAACATGTTTACAGATGTCATAGTAGGTTATGAGTTTAATTCTTTTTAATGTTTGCTATAGTTTGAATGTTTGTCCCCCATTAACCTCAAGTTAAAATTTAATCCCAATGTTGGAGGTGGGGCCTAACGGGGGTGTTTGGCCATGGGGACAGATCCCTCATGAACAGTCTTGTGCCCTCCCTGGGGATGATTGAATCATCACTGTATTAGTCCCTTCTTCCCACCAGAGCTGGTTGTTAGAAAGAGCCTGGCCCTCCTCCCTCCCGCTTTCCTCCTCTCTCACCCTGTGAGCTCTACAGAGCTGGCTTCCCTTCACCTCCTGCCTTGAGCGGAAGCAGTCTGACCAGCAAGACTTCACCAGATGCAGATGCTGGTGCGAGGCTTCATGTACAGCCTGCAGAAGCACGAGCCAAGTAAGCTTCTTTACTTGACAGATTACACAGACTCAGTTTTTCCTTTAGAACAAAACAAAATGAACTAAGACAGTGTCTTTCAAGAGATTCAAGTGAAAATTAGAATTTTTTTAAACTACTTTTTCTTGCTAGATGGCATTTTTTGACTAGAACTCTATACTGGGATTGGGCTATGGGAGCACCAGGATTTATATGGGCTTTATAAGTAGGAGCCTGTGCTATAGATCCTATATTAGTCGGGCAAACAGGAAAGAAAAGATTTCCTTCCACTTCCACTCCGTAAACGTTTATTAAGCCAGCATTTTTTTTAGTGCTTGCTAGGTCTCTGGTGCTACAAGGGACACTAGACAGGATGAGATACAAAAATAAATAAGATGGACTTCTTGCCTTTGAGGAGCATATAGGTTATAGGGGAAGACACCACTGCCAACAAATGATCCCAGTGCATGCTACACTAGAAGTGTGTGCAAGTAGCATAGGGACACAGATAAAGAAGGGCTTCTCTGCCTGGGTGGTTGGGAAAGCTTGTTCTCTCCAGTTGGGACCCTGCTTGAGTCTGTCCCTTATATCTTCTGCCTTCAGATATCTTTGCATGTTACTTCATCCTGTTCTTCACTTTTTCATCTACAGAATCTATGAAAAAATTTTTTTTTACAATGACTCATTGGAAAAGAAAAATTTGGCAATGGGGCAGTGGAGGGAGTCTAGGGATGCCAACAGAAATGATGGTTACATGTGTTAACATTTGATAAATTTCAAAAATTAGGAATTGGGTTTATATATACATACACATATGTATATGTACATATAGGTATATATGTGTGTGCATGTATATAATGTGTACATATACGTGTGTGCATTGTAATTAAAAGGAAGTCTCCAGGAGGAGCAGTTTCCCAGGATCCAGTCTTCTGGTGAGACACTGGGGATGACACGGGGATGGCCAGGGCTCCAGGCATCACTGCCACATTACTTTGGATCTTGTATCTGAACTCTAGAATATGTCACATAGTCATCAAACCACAGTTTAGTCTACTCTTCCACAAAGGAAAACTTTATCTAGTTGGCCTGTGTTACACTCTAATGTGTGAAGGGAATTGGATGGTACTACATCGAGAATCCAAGCAAAGCTTATTGTTTCTTGGGATTACATTCTCATATTTTTATGTTCTTTAATAAAGCACAGGCTGGAACATAAGTGAAAGGAAGCAAGTTCTTAACTATTAAAAATGGACTGCATGGCCCTGTCTCACACCATAGACAAATACTAGCTAAAAATAGACCATAGACCCAAATGTCAAAGCTAAAACTATAAAACTCTTAGAAGAAAATGCAGGAGTAAGGCCGGGCGCAGTGGCTCACGCCTGTAACCCCAGCACTTTGGGGGGCCGAGGCGGGTGGATCACTTGAGGTCAGGAGTTCGAGATCAGCCTGGGCAACACGGTGAAACCCCGTCTCTACTAAAAATACAAAATTAGCCAGGTGTGGTGGCACATACCAGTAATCCCAGCTACTCGAGAGGCTGAGGCAGGAGAATCGCTTGAACCTGGGAGGAGGAGGATGGGATGTGAGCCAAGATCGCACCATTGCACTCCAGCCTGGGCAACAAGAGAAAATCTCCGTCTCACCAAAAAAAAAAAAAAAAGAAAGAAAGAAAGAAAAGAAAATGCAGGAGTAATTTTGTGTGATCTGGCATTATGTAATGATTTCCTAGACATGACAGTAAAAGCATAAGTGACAAAATACAAAATAGATGTTGGACATCATGAAAATCAAAACTTTGAAGACACTATTAAGAAATGAGGAGAAAATTCACAGAATGGAAGAAAATATCTGCAAATCATATATCTGATAAGGGGCTTGTGTCCAGAATATATAGAGAACTCTTAAAATGAACAATAAAAAGACAAATAACCAAATTTTTTTAATGGGCAAAGAGTCTGAGGCCGGGCGTGGTGGCTCACGCCTGTAATCCCAGCACTTTGGGAGGCCGAGGCGGGCAGATCGCGAGGTCAGGAAATCGAGACCATCTTGGTGAACATGGTGAAACCCCGTCTCTACTAAAAATACAACAAAATTAGCCGGGTGTGGTGGCGGGCGCCTGTAGCCCCAGCTACTGGGGAGGCTGAGGCAGGAGAATGGTGTGAACCCGGGAGGCAGAGTTTGCAGTGAGCCGAGATCGTGCCACTGCACTCCACCCTGGGCGACAGAGCGAGACTCCGTCTAAAAAAAAAAAAAGAGTTTGAATAGACATTTCTTCAAAGGAGATATGCAAATGGCTAATAATCACATGAAAAGATACTCAGAGTCATATGTCATCAAGGAAATAGAAATTAAAACCATAATGAGATCCTGGTAGGATGGTTAAACTAAAAAAGATAGATAATATAATAACCTATGTTCTTGAGAATGTGGAGAAATTGAAGCTCTCATATATTGCTGAAGAGAATATAAATTTTCAGTCACTGAGGAAAATAATTTGGCAGTTCCTCCAGAAGTTAAATATGGAATTACCATATGATCCAGCAATTTCACTTCTAGGTATAAACCCAAGAAAAATGGAAACATATATACACATAATGACCTGTCCACAAATGTTCACAGTGCCATTTTTTATCATAGCCAAAAAGAAACAACCTAAATGTCCATCAGATGAGAAAATGGATAAACATGATGTGGTTTATCTGTATAATGGAATATGATTTGGCTATAAAAAGGATGAAAGTACTATTGCCTGCTACAAAATAAATGAACTTGGAAAACATTATGCTGATTGAAACAAATCAGACACAAAATGCTACTTATGATCATATGATTCCGATTATATAAAATATTCAAAATATACAAATCCTTAGAGATAGAGAGTAGATTAGTGCTTGCCTATGGTTGAGGGAACGGGAGATTGGAACGAGGAGTGCCTGCTAATGGGGACAGGGTTTCCTTTTGCCGTGGTGAAAACATTCCGCAATTAGATAGTGATGATGGCTGCTCAACTTGGCAAATATGCTAAAAACCACTGAATTGTATGTTTTGAAAGGTCAGATTTTATGGTATATGAATCACATCTCAACAAAGTTGTTTAAAAAAAAAAAAAAAGGATTGCCCAATCCCTGCATCCATACGGGGGTAATGAGAGACCAGGACCACTAGTCATTCTTTTATCAGAGAGTAGTCTGATTAAGTAGTACTCCACCTCTGGGGTTTTTTTTCCCTCTCTTTTTCTTCCAGAGAGGTGAGCATCTGCAGAATGCTCATTAGATGTTCATTAGAACACAGAGTGTTCATTAGAATAAACAAAAATAGCATCTCACCTACCGAATAGCTGTCATTGATGTTCAGATTGCTGTTTTGCTTTTTTCTTTTCTTTGTTTTTAAAACATCATTAAATAAGCACAGACTTCCCCAAAGAAGCTCTAACTTTTGATTGGATAATTCTCAGGATGTATTTTCTGAAAGGTCAGTGAATTTTTTTTTTTTTTTTTTTTCCCAGAACAGTGATTCTTCAGTGGTGGTCTGAAGACCGTGGGTGTTCCTTGAGGAGCCAGTAAGTCAAGCATCTGCAACTCCCCTGTGCACAGGGCAGGGCAGGGGGAATGAATGAGGCTATAGCGGGGTGTGGACTATGGTATACTAGGAGGGCTGCACCTACTCAGCCTGAAGGGGGAGCACGTGCTTTGCCTGAAGGGGCAGCCCCTGGAGCACCAGGGAACTGTGGGGAGTTGAGCCCACCTTCATCAGCTCTGCCAGTTTTACAAATAGACACTGAACACCTGAATTTTTTTATGCAAAATCTTTATGTTTTAAATGATGACAACCAAACTCAAAGGAAATGTAAATCACTTGTGTGGCAAACAAAAGATACTGTGGGCTGATAAACTACAAGTTTGTGACCTGGGTCTATAGGGGTTCTCTGCACTGGCTCTTTTGTATAATTAATATCACATTTTCAAATCAGAAAGTGAGTGTTGAAATGGTGCTTGGAGTTCCTGTAGTTCAGTCTCCCACTCCATGTTAAACTCCTTTCTACAATAGGCACGTTGAATTTAAGGAAGCTAATAATTCAAGCCAGACACTTGCAGTTTCTTCGTTGCCTTTTTATTTTAAAAGAATATGGAGTGAGGAGTTAGGTAAAGAGATGGAGGTAGAGGGAAGTTTTGGGAAGCAGGCCAAAAATTTAGGCCTGGAAGGGGCATCAATGTTGATTTTTTTTTTTTTTTTTTTTTTTTGATGATTCTCTCTTATGGCTACCCCTAGTATTTTTTAATCCTAATTTATCAAAATGCATCAGCAAGGTTGGGGCTTAGGTTTTCCAGAATTCTCGGAGGGAAACAGAATTTTAGGCCTGGAGCAGACCTTAGAATTAATGTTGTCCGATTCTCTTATTTTACAGATGAGGGAACTGAAATCTGTGAGCTTTAAACCACTTGCTTGAAGACATGGCTGACATTTGTGGCTGAATCCTAATGTAGTTAATTTTCCTTTCAGCGGGTCAACTTGCAACTGGTAAGTAGGATCCAAACAAAACTACAATCACCTTGAAATACCCTGTAGTCTTTTCTACCTCACATTTCAATAGCTCTCATTTTTTGAGAGGTACAAAGATTTCTTTTTAAAGAAGCAGCTGGTATTTATTTGATTTCATGAGTTACCTTATTGGATTAATGAGATAACTAATAGAAGTTATTTCAAAACAGAGCCAACTACAGAGTGCACATGATTCTGGAAACAGGGTTGGCATGAACCACAGATAATCCCCACAAGTCATTTCACTAGTTCCCATTGTCCTAATAAAACCCTTTGGAGGGGTGCTAATAAGTGTCAAATTAACCAATGTGTGTTTCATTTCCTCTATATGGCCTCTGAAAGAGATGCTGGCAAAATGGCAGATGCAGCAGTAGTGGGAAGGACAAGGAGGAGAAATGAAGGCATCAAAGAGCTCCAACATTTAGACAGTCCACAGTCCATCCCTAAATGATCAAAAGTTGTGTGTAACATGGCACAAATTATTATGAGTTGAAATCTTTTGGTCACTAGGGACAAGGACAAAACAGAGCCCACAAGTGTGTGAGAAGGGCCCGAGGGATCATTCAGTTTGTTTGCGTTGTTGTGTTTTGTTTTTCTCTTGGTATGGCACCTACACACAAATCTGACAAGCCAAAATAGGAATAAGAACACACGCACTCACAGTGACCTTTTATTAAATGCAGAGATGGTTATGTGTCACCTAAAACATCAATAAAAGCCCAGTTCCAGTAATCAGCAAGATTTTTTTGCTGCATTTATACTTGGTCCTCTTTAATTATACAGAGTTGCCACCAGCGTACTGAAATGATAGACTAGAACACGATGACTTCAGCAGGGGATCAGAGCTTTAGAGCTTCATCATTCACGGGAGCCAAGTGCGAGATTTCAGCCTGTCTCTCCTCTAAATGCAGTTAGGAGTCTTCGAAACCTTTTGTGTGAATCCAGGAGGGAAAATTGTCTGGCAAAGTCTGATAAGCATCATGTCAAGAGCACATTTGTACTCTGGTAAGAAGCCCAGGCCAATTGCTGCTGGGTTGTCATGGCAACAGACATACACACCATTTACACATCAGCTTCTGAAATGAGTAGAAAATAACAAAACCTTTTCGACAGGCTGGGAGGTGAAGGGAAGAGCGGCATCATCTGTGCAGCCTGGTGAAACGGTGTTTACGACCGTCTACACGGCTCTAGTGGGCATGCTGTCTCTTTGGATGGTGTCATGTTTTTAACCCAGTGGGAAATTCATAGGATCCTCCTGATTCTGTATAAACTGTGGGACAGTTCAGTCACTTTTACCAAATCCTTATTTCCTTTTCAAACCTTGTTTACTAATTGATGCCAAATAGTATTATAGTAATTGGGAAATAAAGAAGGTCCCTCTCCTGCTTATTCCTCCCAAAGTACATTTCTTTAGCTTTTCAGGGAGGTTTTGTAGCATACTTATATATTGTAGAGGGAGGTGGAGAAGGAGGAGGAGGTCTTTCATGGGCCTAGAGAAAATGAAGTTAATCACGGTTGGAAAGCCTTCCCTTAAAAATGCTGGGTTTTTGTTTTGTTTTGTTTTGTTTTTTTAACGGAGTCTCTCTCTGTCACCCAGGCTGGAGTGCAATGGCGTGATCTCGGCTCACTGCAACCTCCCTCCTCCCGGGTTCAAGCCATTCTCCTGCCTCAGCCTCCCGAGTAGCTGGGATTACAGGCATGTGCCACCACACCCAGCTAATTTTTTTTGTATTTTTAGTAGACATGGGGGTTTTACCATGTTGGTCAGGCTGGTCTCGAACTCCTGACCTCAGGTGATCTACCTGCCTCAGGCTCCCAAAGTGCTGGGATTACAGGTGTGAGCCACTGCACCCAGCCCTAAAAATGCAATTCTAAAAATGAATAAAAAAATAACAATTCATTCCAGTAGTTCCTGAGGCATACGGCATCAACAATAGATCAGAACTATATGGAATAAGCCCACAACGTTGAAAAATTTAGGCCGAGTGGAAGCTGGATCCCTGAAACTAATCTCAGCGATTTAAAGTAGAGAATAAGGATGGAATGCATCCCCTCCATTAGTCTTGAAGTGAAACCACAGGAACTCTATTCATGAGAAGTAAAATTAGCTGTATGTTCACTTTTCATGACATTTGTTACTGCACTTAAGCATTCCACAGCATGACTTAATTGCTGCTGAAATACCTAAGAGGAAAGAGAAGGCAGGAAAATAAAGTGTTTGATCTTTGAATGACAAAATAGTCACGAATCTGGGAACATTAAGTAACTAGAGATGGAGTTAGCATCGCAAGCAACACACGACGAAAGTCTTGTGTCTGATGATAATAAAGTTTCCTCAACTGATTCATCACTTTTTCCCTTGCTATAATTATGAACATTCATCAAAAAAGCTCTGACATTAAAATTTCAAACTCTTGTTACTTCTGCTTTTCTATCTCATAATTAGAAAAATTTATTAATTCCAATTTTAGTTCTGGGTTTCTAAAAAATTCCAGGAATAAAAGCTAGGGAGAAAGACCCTCTCATTGTATACATCTTCTTGGGGATTCACGTTCTGGGGGCTTCATTTAGACATGGTAAGTTGAAAACATAGGGAAACAAAAGATCTAAAGAAAGTAGCCAGCCTCTCCCAGAGATTGCAAACCAGCATGCACCCAGCTGACAGACACTTTGTGGGGAGGTAGGGACTGGAACAGTGTTAAAAGAAATGGCACTGGGCACGGTGGCTCACGCCTGTAATCCCAGCACTTTGGATCATCTGAGGTCAGGAGTTCAAGACCAGCCTGGCCAACATGGTGAAACACCATCTCTACTAAAAATACAAAAATTAACCAGGTAATACCAGTTATGTGGGAGGCTAAGGCATGAAAATCACTTGAACCCAGGAGGCGGAGGTTGCACTGAACTGAGATTGCGCCACTGCACTCCAGCCTGGGTGACAGACTCTGTCTCAAAAGAAAAAAAGAAAAATGGCATAAATGCCTTTTAGGTCGAGCAAAAGCTCAGTTGTTTGCCACAGTCCTCCCCATTCTTTACTGTCTTATATCTAGATTGCCTGCTTATTTCTGTTGCCTGCTTACGGGCTTTGAGTTAGCAGTTTATGCACACATTTGCTGATGCTCCCCAGATTTTCTTCCTTTTGGTATGTATTCAAATCAACCCATCTATTTAAGACTTAATTCAGGTGTTCCCTCTTCCACAAAGCCCTTCTGGCCCTCTGGTCTCACCTGACCACCCCTATGACCCTTATTCAGTGCCCTTCAGTTTTAGTTCTTACTTGTTCTCTAATTTGTTCAGGAGTAACCAAGTGGCAAACGCCCAGAGGGCCAGGTTGTGATTCACTGTTCTTGTGTTTTAACCCAGGAGAGCGGTAGTTGTGGTGTGGGAGCTCAGTTAGCTCACAACAGTTTTTTGACAGATGGGAATGCAGGAACCAGCAAAGTGACGGAGTGGACCCCGGCACAGCCCAGTGGCCTTGCACTGGTTTCAAAAGGAAAATGAAAAGTTCTGTAAAGTCTTTAAGACTCCTATGATGGAAATATTCTCTTGGAAGCTCAAAATTGGTATTTTGGTTCTTAGTAGAATAGTTAAAACACATTTCTGCTTAAAATCTCTAAGTACTGAGGGATGACAACAGGTAGGACGAACATAGAAATACAAGTAATTTCATAATATCACCTAGGGAAGCCATAGCATTGAGCTTAAGTATTTGGTGACTGTATCAGTTTCCTGTGACTACTCTTATCTCCTTGCTTATTTCAAAGTCTGAAGTGTTTCATGTTGGGTTGAGAAAAGCTGTAAAGCGGCACCACCTGATGGTTACTACCCAGAGTGCCTGAATTGACCTTGCAATTTCAAATGTAATAAATGATCTTGGTTAGCTCAGAAGACTTTTCCCTAATGCTTTACGTGAAAAGAGCAAATTGAAATATGTTCCTCTTGGAAAATCAGAAACAAAGAAAATGTTTTAAATTTTGACAGAAGCAAACCCTCTCGTATACAGAATAATCTACCACCAAAACAGTTTGCATATGATATTCATTGAATACTATTAGATTTCAAATAGGTAATAAATAAGATTTTATTGTCCAGTTTTTCTTTCTCCTTTAAAAGCAGATATTTTTTCTCCATAGAACTCTCCTTAACCAATTGTTTGATTATACCTCTCACCCCTTCCAACAAACACAATGTATTTATTTAAAAAATCTATCATTTGCCCTGTAGAATTTTCCACATTTTGGTTTGCACTAATTGCTTCCTCCAGTGCTGCCTAACTTGTTTCTATTCCTAGGATTTCCTGTAAACTAGTAGTAAGATCTAGATTAGATTAGAGTTGATTAAATCCCAGTTCTATTTTTGGCAAGATAATAGGTGACACTGTATGATGCTATATTAATCAAATCTTGAAGCACGTGCCTAGTTGTCCTCCTTAACGTGATATTAAGATTGATTTGCGAGTACAGGTAATGTCAGTTGGAATTCTCTATTATAAAGTTCCCCAATAACCTTTCATTGAGAGTGTGGATATCTATTGATGATCATTGTCTCCATCCATCATTTCATGAGGATTGCAAAATAGTGATGGTGTAAGTTTTATTATTACTTATATACCTATTAGCTGGGATTTTCTCATCATCTATTTAGTTAGCTTGAAATACAGTTCAAACAGGAAAGAAAGAACAAATATGTGATCAATCTCTTTAAAATATATATTTAGAATAACAAATTAGTGTCCTGGCAACCTTCAAAGGTGAGCAGTGATGTTTTGTGTTTCATTAGGAATTCATAGATTTTTATATTGGATGTATTTTAACCCATTGCAAGCATTATTCTTGTTGATGCCCAAATGGTTCCACATTTGACAAATGCATATATTTTTAACATAAATACTCTTAATATGTGGCATAGTTGTTAGGAAAGCAGGCATACTGTAATGTTCTCAGAATAAATTATTACCACTTTCAAGGAAGGCAATTTAGCAATATGTATTAGGAGCCTTAAAAAATGTATGCCCTTTGATTTATACTCTAGGATCAAACATAAAGCAGTCTTTTCTATGAAAATAATCAGGAACATAGCTAATAATTGTATAAAGATATTAATTCTAGTGAAAAGTTAGAAAGAGATGTCAGCCGGGCACAGTGGCTCATGCCTGTAATCCCAGTACTCTGGGAGGCTCTGAGGCGGGCATATCACGAGGTCAGGAGATCAAGACTATCCTGGCTAACACGGTGAAAAACCCCATCTCTACTAAAAATACAAAAAATGAGCCGGGCGTGGTGGCACGCGCCTGTAGTCCCGGCTACTTGGGAGGCTGAGGCAGGAGAATCACTTGGACTCGGGAGGCAGAGGTTGTAGTGAGCCAAGATTGTGCCACTGCATTCCAGCCTGGGCAACAGAGTGAGACTCTGTCTCAAAAAAATAAAAAAAAAAGAGAGAAAGAAAAAAAAGAAAAAAGAAAAAGATGTGAATAAGTATGATGATATACTATAGCTACCATATTAAAAATCCAGTTTTTTGAAGAATTCTTGTTATCATGGGGATATTTTTATATTACATTAATTGAAAGACTACCAAAATATGTATATATACCAAATTATATACATAATATGTATATAAACAAAAGACTAGGAAGTCATACTTCAAAATATTAATAGTTATATCTGGATAGTGGGATTACAGGATATTTTTATGTCTCATTTGTATGGTTCTTTACTTTAAAAATTATTTCCAAGATTATGTATTACAATATGTCTTATTAAAAATCAGCTAGTATTAAAGGTTTTTCTGGACAATGTTAATTTGCTATTGTTGGAATAAACAACCAAGTGAATAGTTTATAATAAACAAGCAGAATGTCTCCTTATGTGTTAGTGAAAATTCTGCAAGAAAAAAAGAACACTTTTCCCTCAGCCAAAAGATCCTTCTGAGTTAGTTAAAGAATGAAAACACAACTAAGCAGGATTTGAAATAAAACATGCAGGAGCCTTTCTGAGATAGGTTATATTTTTCCTCCTAGAATCTGCTCATTGCAATTAATTAGGCTTCTTCAAGAGTAAATTTTCCCTGTGCTATCCAATAAGTCAATGTGATATTCATCCTGATTCTTACTGTGAATGAGAGCATCAACATAGATTAAGATGGATGTATCTGCCATTTGTAATGAGATTCCACAAGGTATCTCCACCCACCAGTTCCTTTCTGATACTGGCAATCTCTGATTTTTGATATCCTAATGTCTAGTTGTCACTTCCAAAAGTCTAGCAACCTCTAGTCCAAACCATTTATTAATCCTTAATCTCTGCCTCACCCTCGTACCACCAAACAGGTATTCAATGTCCAAAATTAGATAGTCCCAATGAGATAAAAGAAAATAAAATTCACAAATAATATTGTCAAAACAACTTTTAACATGCTGTTATAAGTCCTATTTCCTGGAAGCTCTTTGGGGACAAAGTTCATGTCTAGTTTTTTTCTTTTCTTTTCTTTTTTTTTTTTTTTTAGACGGAGTCTCTCTCTGTTGCCCAGGCTGCAGTGCAGTGTCGTGATCTTGGCTCACGGCAACCTCCGCCTCCTGGGTTCAAGCGATTCTCCTGCCTCAGCCTCCCAAGTAGTTAGTTGGGATTACAGGTGCCCACTACCATGCCTGGCTACTTTTTCTGTATTTTTAGTAGAGATGGGGTTTTATTATGTCGGCCGGGCTGGTCTCGAACTCCTGACCTCAGGTGATCCACCCGCCTTGGCCTCCCAAAGTGCTGGGATTACAGGTGTGAGCCACTGTGTCCAGCTAGTTTAATCTTTGTTTCCTTTGCATGTAGGACAGTGCTCATTTCGTGAGTATTTATTGATGATAGAAGTGAGATGAGGAGGAGGAAGAAGAAAGGAGAGGAATGCATTTCTGGACAGGGTGACTATATGAAAAAAGGTATGAGCTTTGAGTGCTAGAGGCAGTGAGGAGACCAGCTCTGTTTAAGAAGAAGGATCATGCAAGGGGATTATAGAAATTAAGGTTGTGGCACCCAAATGCCCATCGATCAATGAGTGGATAAAGAAATTGTGGTATACATACACGATGAATACTACTCAGCTATAAAAAGGAATGACTTAGTGGCATTCACAGCGACCTGGGGGAGATTGGAGACTATTATTCTAAGTGAAGTAACTCAGGAATGGAAAACCAAACATTGTATGTTCTCACTCATAAGTGGGAGCTAAGCTATGAGGATGCAAAGGCATAAGAAAGACACAAAGAATTTTGGGGACTCAGAGGGAAAGGGTGGGAAGGGGTTGAGGGATAAAAGACTACAAATTGGGTTCAGTGTATACTCCTCGATTGATGAGTCAAAATCTCACAGATCACCACTAAAGAACTTACTTATGTAACCAAATCCCGCCTGTTCCCAAGAAAACCTATAGAATTAAAAAAAAAAAATTTTAAGATTTTAAAAAAAAGGAAATTAAAGTTGTGGCAAATGTGGCAAGACTGTGGAGGGTCCCAACATTTAGCTGAGGAGTTTGTCTATATCTGAGTCAGTGAGAGACCAGATTGAAATCCACCCTATTACATGAAACAATCCTAAATTCCTTAATGCTTCAGATCAAGTAATTGGTTTATAAGAGAAAGTTGGTGCCAGGGGAAAGATAAATATTAAACTTAAAAAAAAAAAAGGTCTGTAACTATGTAGAAATGAACCCATCAATTTGATGGAATTAGATACACTTGTTTTTAGGTATAATTTACATGGAGTAAAATTAGCCCTTTTTAGTGCGCAGTTCTACAAGTTGTAACAAATGTATACAGTAGTGTAACCGCCACCACAATCAAGATACAGAAGAGTTACATCATATGAAAAAAGTTTCCTCATGCCTCCGTAGTCAACCTCTCTACCCAGCCCTTGGCAACCAATGATTTGCTTTCTGTCCTAATAGTTTTGTCTTTTCCAGACTGTCTTATGAGTGGTATCATACAGTATGTAGCCTTTTGAGTCTGGCTTCTTTCACTTAGGATAATGCATTGAGAATAATCCATGTGATTGCATGCATCAGTTCATTTGTTTTTATTGCTTAGTCATATCTCATTGTATGGATATACAGTTTGCTTAATCATTAATTCATAACATTTCTTTTTAACATAACACATACAACTAATGTGGTACCCAGGCTGGAGTGGGGTGTGTTCACAGCTCACTGCAGCCTCAAACTCCTAGGCTTAAACCATCCTCCCACCTCAGCCTCCTGAGTAGCTAGACTACAGGTGTGTGCCACCACACCCACCTAAGTTTTTGATTTTTTTGTAGGGATAAGAGTCCCACTGTGTTGTCCAGGCTGGACTTGAACTCATGGGCTCAAGCAGTCCTCTCCCCACCACCTCCCAAAGTTCTGGGATTACAGGCATGATGGTGCAACCATGGCTAGCCCAAAATAATATTTACAAGCTTTAGGGATTTATTTACTAATTGACAAAGAAAGGTGATGACAGGAAAAAGAGAAAATGCAAATAGAGTATGCATTAATTTTAGAAATGTGAATGTCACTGCCCAGTAGACTCGTTTTCAGAGCAATTTTTTTTTTTTACTAGTGTATCTTTTAATTGCCATTTTATAGCTACCCACCGCAGCTGTCCTCCACCCTTCCCTTCAATGACGATGTTTGCAGGCTTCAGGGGACCAGGGACAAAGCTGGGGCCTGGTAACCCCACTACGCTACCAGCTGGGAAGAACAAGTCACAATTACAAATTATCACAACAGTTAGCACCTGTACTTGGGGTAGCTGCAAAGTGAGGCGGCCCCAGCTCCTCATTGTACAGTGGTCTATTTGGCAGTGACCTTGCTCAGGAGGCAATGATACTCCTTCAGCCTGAGGGAATTGATGTCGATGAACCCGGTGGCATCAATTGACTCATAATCACCCTGCGCGTTCATGCTCACGAGCTCCTCGTTGTAGGGAGACAGTGGGGACTCCTGGCTAAGGATGTACACGTGGCCCTTGAGGACGGACACCTGCGCTTTCCCTTCTACTCAGTCCTAGGACTTGGCGATGCAGTGGCGGACAAATTCACACTCAGGGCTGTGCTGGAAACCGGCAGATTTCAAGCTCAGCAAATTTCAAGCCCAGGCCTTGTTTGATTTTGCGCACCTCCCGCCTGGTCCATGGTGAAAGCCTCGATGTCTAAATGAGTGTGGTAAAGGATGGTGCCTGCTGGGGTCTCATGGATACCTCGGGCCTTCATTCCAGAGAAGCGGTTCTCCATGATGTCAGTACATCCCACACCGTGCTTGCCCGCGACTTCGTTCAGGTACATGAAGAACTCCAAGGAGGTCTGGTGAGTGGAGCCATCCTTGACGTTGGTCACCTTCACGGGGACCCTTTACGCTGGTCCCTTCACAGGGACCCTTTTTTAAACTCGATCTCGAGGATGTCAGGGGTGTTGAGGGCTTTGGCCGGTTCCTGGGTCTTCATGTAGAGACCTGGAGGCACTTGGTTTTTGGGGTTCTCCAGGATTCCAGCCTCCTAGCTGATGTGCATGAGGTTCTCGTCCATGCTCCACAGGTTCTTGAGAGTGACGGGAATGGGAATCCCGTGTTGCTTTGCGTATTCCATCAGCTCATTACTGCCCTTAAACTGGTTATAGAACTCGGGCATCCTCCAGGGTGCAATGACCTTTATCTGGGTGGGGGGGGGGGGCGGCCAGCGAGTACCAGGTGAGCTCAAACTGGACCTGATCGTTCCCCTTACCCATGGTGCCGTGGGCACCCTCTCCTGCTGGACGATTTCCACTTGTTTGTTGGCAATGCAGGACCTGGCGAGAGGGGTGCCCAGGAGGTAGCGGTCCTCACACAGTGTGCTGGACTGGATGGCCGGCCAGATGAACTCCTCCACAAACTCCCTGATGACATCCTCAGTGAACACCTGTTTGGCCACAAGTTTCAGTGCCGCCTTCCTGGCTTCCTCGAAGTCTTCCTTCTGGCCAGTGTTGGCCAGGTAGGCAATGACGTCATAGCCTTGTTCCTTCATCCACACGAGGATGCAGGAGGTGTCCAGGCCACCACCATAGGCCAGAACCATGGAGCCTTTGCCGGACCTAGCATCTGGGATTGGAGGCGCTAGTTCTAAGCATCTGGAGCCTGTCTTCATAGTGCAGTGAACCACTCGGTCAGGCAGCAGTGGCAGGCAACAGAGCAGGACCATGCAGATTTTTAAACCATTGTTAAAGGTTTACAGTTCTGTGTCCTTTTGGAAACAGTGTGGCCCCAGACTGACAACTGACCCTCAAAGAGGGAGGAAAGCCCTCACCTTGCCTCCCGACAATACTGCAGCGCTGTTTCTCATAACTTGTAACTGCTGCTTCCCTACTCTGTCCACGGAGCAGGTGAGTATCAGACTTAGCTGAAGCTGATAATCGTTTCTAGATTTTGTCAATGCTTTGCCTTCAGTTTCCTCTTTATGCCTGTTTTAATCCATTGATATCCTTCTCACCATGGGTTTTCTTTGATGACTTGGAAAGCTATTTTCTCTGTTTCTAGTTATTTATTGAAAATTGAAGTTGCCATCCTTTCGGCTCCACAACATTCTCTGAAGCCAAATTTGTGACTTCAGGTTGTATGTCGATGGGTGAGCAATCAGACATGTGGGGCCATGCTCAGTTTAACCTTCAAATATTCACACTAAATGGACGGGAGAAGAGTCAAGAAAAAAAGAGAGGCTATAGTTGATATGTAGAGGTCTCTCTTACCATTTAATGGTAACAGGAAGCCCTCTCTGCCTCACGCCCGCTCCCACCCACAGGTCCTGGTGTACAGGTGGGTGGCAGGAGTTCTAAGAATTTGATCTAGTCAAGGGGGGAAAAAGGTAATTTAGAACTTCTATTTATTTAGCTTTAGGATTCTTCCAGACAACT
Source organism: Theropithecus gelada (assembly GCF_003255815.1). Lineage (NCBI taxonomy): Eukaryota > Metazoa > Chordata > Mammalia > Primates > Cercopithecidae > Theropithecus > Theropithecus gelada. The sequence goes on from NC_037671.1 coordinate 28,056,483, forward strand.
TCCAATAAGAGCCTGTGGTGTTAAGGTTTCTGCTATTTGGAGATAGTACTTTGGATTTTCATAGTAACTCTCTGTTGAATAACAGTGCTCTAGAAGCCCAGAGCTAGGGGAAGACTGGGTGCATGACAAGGCTATTTAGGGTTAGAAGTATAAAAGCAACAGGACCTTTAAAACAAAATGACAGGGAGAGATAAAGAAGTTTACCCTCACCCCCTCCCAGCACTATTTGTGCCTTAAAAGAAGGGAAAAACAAAAGTTCTTTTTAATTTAAACTGAATTTCTAAGGAGAAAAAAAATTTCATTGTTTTTAGAATATAATTGATTAAAACGAAAACTGAACGTTGAACTTGAGAAAACCATACAAATTAAAGAAAATGCACATTAGGTTTAAAAGAAAAACTTCCTGTGATATGATGAATATGCGTATTCAACATGGCTTTGGAAAACATTGTTTTTTCACTTTAAGGAGCAATCTTTCCCTTCACTTAGTCCTCTAGTGAGCAACTGTTCAGGAAGAGTGAGAGGGTGGGTTTTCTTAGAGGTCAAGAATCAGAGCTGTAGGAGACACTGAAATATGGGCTTGACCAGAAGACTGTGATACATTGATGAGCTTCTTCACGACTCCAAGGGATGATTTGGTTGTGCTTTGATATATGGTATTTCAAAACCAAGTTGTACGTGTATTCACCAACAAAAGAAACTGAAGAAATTGCATGAGATTAAAAGTTACAAAGATTGTTGGGTTTTTTTTGTTTTTGAGTCAAGTCATTTTTAAAAGCATCGTGCTCAGCAAGACAGGTTTATAAATGAATGCTACTCACAGATGGAAACTAAAAAATGAACAAAACCACTAAAAGCTACATAAAAGGTTTCTTATTTTTCTGTACTGTATGATTAATTAGAGCCATCGTGTGAAAAAGAGAGGAAAATTGCTTCTCTTCATGGTATTTTGCTATTAGGGAGCTTTTATTAGATATTTATTTAGGTATACATTTTGTCACATGTATAAATGACAGACAAGTTCATTATTTGAGATCTCACTAATTGGGATTTATGAGAAGTCACATAGAGATGGTTTCAAGTTTACCTCTGCTTAGCAAATGAAAAATAAAGGACTGCGAAGGGCGGATTGAAAAGATGAACCTTCTAAAGCATTTTGGAAGCTCAATATGCAAACAACGGAGACACTAATTATAAATGCTTCCTGTTTATCCTTAAAGACAAGAAGCCTGAGAATTTCTGGAAGGCAATACTTTGTTACCCTGAGCAGCTACACATTTTTCTTTTTCTGTATATTAGAGAAAGGAGTTTTATGTGTACTCACAAAGAAATCATTTATATGAATTTCAGAATATGAATCCTGCAATTTCTTTAAATTTGTGAACGTTCACTGTCAGATGGAGATTACGGTGGTCTAAAATTCAAGACCATGCCAACTTTAAAGAAGGTAAACAGAGGAAAATCTTGGGGCATACAGCACGAATGCCTCTGAAAGGAATTTGGCAGGAGATAAGAGGCTGAGTTCTGGAGGAAACAAATAATAACTCAAGTGCTCTCCAGTGGAGAGGAGGCTGAGAAGAGGCCACTCTGGCTTGCTCCACAGGCCCTAGACCACTCCCGGGCTGCTCAGGTGTGAGTCTGTTTGCTGATTTGCTGACATCACCGGCCTCACAAGTCCTGACACAGCAAGTGCAAAAGAAACCACTCAGGTAAACGGCACATTCTGGGATCCGCAAGTCTCCTATAAGTAGCTGCTCCAATTTCCAAATGTTAAAACAAAAAAGTAAGCTCATAAAGAACTTGCTGATGCATTCTATTTTTAAAATAATAATAAAAAATAATTTGGGTGATACTGCATAGCTCACAAAAGATTTCCACGTGCATTATCTTAATGCAAACGACAATCGCGTAGGGGTGGATTCAATTCACCTACTTTTGCTTACAAGACGGCCCAAGCATCGAGAAGCGAAGAAAAGCACTTAGCACACAGGACTGCAGAGCCACCCAGCCCTCTGCGGGTTCCCAGGGGGAGGCGCTCGAGGGTGAAGTACAAACCCATCCCCAGGCTCCGAAAGAAAAGTCTACAAGCTGACCTCTGTGGGAGGGTCAGGGCCCAGGGTCTAAATATAGACATGCTGTGCAGCGGTTTCTGTTTCTTTCACGCACAGCACAGAAGGAAAAGCGTTTGGGGTTCAGTTCTGGCAGGAAATAAATACATAACCGGCCTCGTGGTGGCCATGCTGCAGCTGGCACACTCTGAGCAGGTACCTTGGGGGATGACAGGGGCATCCTCCGCTAAGCGTGGGAACAGCCTTGGGCGCCCCAAATGCTGGGGAGAAAGAGGGCCCCCCTCCCTGGGTATGAGTCACCAAATCCTTGAGCGACTTAGGTGCTCCTGCCCCACCCTCTTCTCCACCTCAGCCCAGCCTCTTAAATTCCGTGATCCGCAGACGCCCCCAGGTTGAGAAACCGACTGAACAAGAGGGAAGAGACAAGTTCGGTGGACAGGAATCCCTGGAGACACACCCAGCAGCCGAGGAAGGCAGAGGTGCTCCAGTCGGGCCGCTGAGCCATCCTTCTTGGCTCGGTTCTGAGAAGAAAAGGTAGTGGGCACCGTCCGTTGGAAGTGGGCTGGCTGCCTACGACCCCCCCACCAGCTCTAAGTCCAAGGGTTCTGCGTGTTCAGATTTCTTTCTGAGTGGCCCCTACCACCCTCGTCCTGCATAAAAAAGAATTCAGGGACTCAAGGTAGGCATTCTATAGAGATTTGAATATTCGGTTAATTTTCCTTCACTGTATTCTCAGATACCTGGACATTCAGCACAGCGCAGGAAGATGCAGTTTCCAATAGATTTCCAAATATCTCCTTAGCTGCCCTCAGACATCGCCAGCCCTTGTTCTGCCTCTAGGAGACTCCCAGAGCTGTGTGCATTTCAACCGGGCCCATGTTTTGAGATTTGGGGAGAGATTGTAGGGTGCATTTTCTGACTAGACAGAGTGGCCACTGGAAGAACCATAAAATTAGGAGTTGATTGATTTGAGCTTGAGTCCTAGAGTTCTAGCAGTGAAAACCCGCTCTGGACTTGTGTCTGAATGTTGGCTCTGTTCTGCCACACCGTGGCCTGTGATTTTTAATAAGTCCTTTAACTTCTCTGAGCCTCAGCCTCTCACTTGCAAAATGGATACAATTACCAACCTTATAGGGTTGGACTGAGAATTAAGTGAGATAATGCCCAATAGGGGAGCTGGCACAATGCCTGATACTGAGAGGTGACAATGTGCTGGCAGCCCTCACTCTCAGTGCCTCCTTGGCCTCCAGCCTTGGCGTCCACTCTGGCGGCACTTGAGCCCTTCAGCTCGCCAGGGTACCATGGGAGCCCCTCTCTGGGATTGCTGAGACCGGAGCTTCCTTCCTCTGCTTGCAGGGAGGTGTGGAGGGAGAGGCGCGGGTGGGAACCGGGGCTGCGCTCACCGGACGGTATGAGTTCCGGTGGGCGCTGGTGCGAGCTCAGCGGGCCCCACACACGGAGCGGCCAGCCGGCACCTCCGGCCTAGGGCAGTGAGGGGCTTAGCACCCGGGTCAGCAGCTGCGGAGGTTGCGCCGGGTCCCCCCGCAGTGCCAGCTCGCCGGCTTCGCACTCAAATTCTGGCTGGGCCTTAGCTGCCTCCAGGTGGGGCAGGGCTCGGGACCTGCAGCCCGCCATGTCTGAGCTCCTCCTCCTGCGGTGGACTCCCGGGCGGCCTAAGCCTCCCTTATGGACGCCGTCCCCTGCTCCGTGGTGCCAGGTCCTATTGACAGCCCAAGGGCTGAGGAGTGCAGGCAGGGCTCCGGACTGGCAGGCAGCTCCACCTGCAGCCCTGGTGCAGGATCCACTGGGTGAAGCCAGCTGGGCTCCTGAACTGGCTGGGGACTTAACTTTTGTATCTAGCCTAGGATCATATGTGCACCAATCAACACTGTGTCTAGCTCAGGGTTTGTAAATACACCAATCAGTACTCTGTATCTAGCTAACCTAGTGGGGACTTGGAGGACTAGCACTCTGTGACTCCGTGTCTGGCTCAAGGATTGTAAACGCACCAATCAGCACTCTGTGGCTAGCTCAGGGTTTGTAAATACACCAATCAGTACTCTGTGTCTAGCTCAAGATTTGTAAATAGGCCAATTGGTACTCTGTATCTAGCTAACTAGCACTCTGTGACTCTGTGTCTAGCTCAAGGATTGTAAACGGACCAATCAGCTCTCTGTAAAATGGACCAATCAGCAGGATGTGGGTGGGGCCAGATAAGGGAATAAAAGCAGGCTGCCGGGACCAGCCAGGGGCAACCCACTCCAGTCCCATTCCACACCATGGAATTTTTATTCTTTTGGTTTTTGCAACATATCTTGCTACTGTTTTTTTTTTTTTTTTTGGCTCCATGCTGCTTTTGTCAGCTGTAACACTCACCAGGAAGGTCTGCAGCTTCACCCTTGAAACCAGCGAGACCACAAACCCACCAGGAAGAACAAACAAGTCCAGACGCACTGCCTTTAAGAGCTGTGTTACTCACCACGAAAGTCTGCAGCTTCACTCTTGACTGGCGAGACCATGAACCCACCAGAACAAAAAAGCTCCAGACACATCTGAATGTCTGAAGGAGCAAACTCCAGGCACACCATCTATAAGAACTGTAACACTCACTGTGAGGGTCCATGGCTTCATTCTTGAAGTCAGTGAGACCAAGAACCCCCCAATTCTGGACACAATACTAATACTGTCCCTAATAAATGACAGATGTACTGTCTTACTCCTTTCTCTCTGAGCTTCAGTTTCTATACAAGAAAAAAATTGGGGGGCAGGGATAGTACGGATCCTTCTAGCTCTGCAGGGTAGTTGTGGGTCTCCAATGAGATAATGCATGTGAAATCACTTCCACCCTTAGGACTGTGAAGTCACTTCCACCCTTAAGAATGTGAAGTTTTAATCAACTTTATCAGGCTGACATTGGGCCCTTCATCTAGTCCACACTAGGGTGGGAAAGTACGGGGAAGAGTGGATCTGATTTGATGTAGGATGAGGTAAGGAAAGGCCCTGAGAATTGTGCTCTAAGACTGAGAGAAGACACCATTGATTAGTACAACTGGAGGCAGCAGAGTGCAAGGAGAGGTTGCCCTCAGAGAAATGAGGGCCAGGTGCAGTGACTCACGCCTGTAATCCTAGAACTTTGGGAGGCTGAGGCAGGCAGATCATGAAGTCAAGAGATCAAGAACATCCTGGTCAACATGGTGAAACCCCGTCTCTACTAAAAATACAAAAAGTTAGCTGAGTGGTGGCACGCCCCTGTGGTCCCAAGTACTTGGGAGGCTGAGGCAAGAGAATGGCTTCAACTCGGGAGGTGGAGGTTGCAGTGAGTGGAGATCATGCCATTGCACTCCAACCTGGCGACAGAGCAAGACTCTGTCTAAAAAAAAAGTAAGAGAAAAGGAGTGGATAGGAAACCAAGAACGAACTCTGGCCTGGACACAAAGGAATGTTCACGTACTGACTGTACTGAGACAGTGAGTGGTCTGACTGATGCCTCACAGATGAGCAGGGGCAAGACCAGGAAACAAGTCCCATACCCTGAGCTGGGACTCTCCGTGCCCCACATCACCTTCTCAGATGACAGAAATAGAGACAGCATTGGGAGTGAGGGTGAAAGAAAAAAAAAAAATACGTAACCTTACCCTGAAGATTATGCTTCTCATCTTAAAACAAACAAACAAACAAAAAAACCCCGGTATCTTCATTTTTTAACTGTTGTGGGGAAATAGAAGAAAATCAATTTTTTTTTTTTTGTCCTTTGAGGGAATTATAACGATGTCTGGGTTACTCAGTTAAAAGCTGGGTTAAAAACATGAAGTCAAACTATATGCTTTTCTTAAGAGATCAAGATATTCTTTAATTCTTTTCCTTCTGTGTGCAGGATATTATTGTTTTAGATTGAAAACACAGACTTTTAACTCAAGGTAGGGAAAGAAAATAGAGTGGGAGAACCAGACAGCCAGAAAGCTCTTCAAACCTAGTGGGACTCCTGGTTCCTCCACAACTGGGTCTTAGCTTGACAGAACCATTACAGCCTCCACTATAGTGTCTCTCCCCTTTTTCCCATCCTTGTTCTTCTGTATCCTCCTGCCTCTGCTTGTCTGTGTCATCCTGGCTCGGGTCTTAAATGGGGGAAAAGATCTCTGTTTTTGTGTACAGGTTGTATAATCATATACAACGTCAAAGAAAAAGTAGGGTTGATGACTAGCCTAATACATTGTGAATCATAATCATTTACTGCTTATTAAATAAACTATCCCTGCGTAGTTGCTACTGATGTTATTGCCAGGGTACAGATGAAGTGAAGTGGGACTTAGAGGGTTCAGAGTCCCTCGTTTGCTCAGAGCTTCCCCTGAGAGAGGACCAGAGCTATGGATAGAATGGGGGTGCCCCAGAACTCGGGGGTTGTCCCCTCTGATGACCATGTTTACTCATGCTTTTTGGTGATTAGAGATCTTACCACTTGCAAATAACTATACTGTATAAGAATACAGCCAATAATGGGATACTACTCAGCAACGAAGAGGAACAAATGTACATGCAATATCGTCGATGAATCTCAAGTGTATCATGTTAAGTGAAAGACGTAAGACTCAAAAGGCTACATACTGTATGATTCCGTTTATGAGATTCTTTTTTTTTTTTTAAGATGGGGTCTTGTTTTTTTTTTTTTTTTTTTTTTTTTTTTTTTTTTTGGGTCTTGTTTTTTTTTTTTTTTCTTTCTTTCTTTCTTTTTTTGAGATAGAGTTTCACTCTTGTTGCCCAGGCTGGAGTGCATTGGTGTGATCTAAGCTCACTGCAACCTCTGCCTCTTGGGTTCAAGCGATTCTCATGCCTCAGCCTCCTAAGTAGCTGGGATTACAGGCATATACCACAATGCCCAGCTAATTCTGTATTTTAGTAGAGGCGGGGTTTCTCCATGTTGGTCACGCTGGTCGTGAACCCCTGACCTCAGGCGATCCACCCACCTTGGCCTCCCAAAGTGTTGGGACTACAGACGTGAGCCACTGCGTCTGGCGCCGGGGTCTTGCTATTGCACTTGCCTAGGCTGGAGTGCAGTGGCTATTCACAAGCAGGATCCCACTACTGATCAACATAGGAGTTTTTACCTGCTCTGTTTTCAACCTGGGCCGGTTCACCCCTCTTTAGGCAACCTGGTGGTCCCTCGCTCCCAAACGGTCACCATATTGATATTAAACTTAGTGCAGACACCCAGTCAGCAGAGCACACTATACCCCAGAACACCTGGGCTCAAGCCATCCTCCCGAGTAGCTGGGACTTTAGGCATGTGCTACTGTACCCAGCTTATGGGACATTCTGGAAAAGCCAAAAACGATAAGGACAGAAAACAGATCACTGGTTGACAAGGGCTGGGGAAAGGGATTGACTCCAAATGGGCATGAAGGAATGTCTGGGGTGATGGAACTCTTCTATATCTTCATTGTTGTGGTGGTTACACGACTGTAAGTATTTGTCAAGACCCATAGGACTGCACACTTAAAAAGTATGCCGTACTCTGGGCCGGGCGAGGTGGCTCAAGCCTGTAATCCCAGCACTTTGGGAGGCCGAGACGGGCGGATCACGAGGTCAGGAGATCGAGACCATCCTGGCTAACACGGTGAAACCCCGTCTCTACTAAAAAAAAAATACAAAAAAAACTAGCCGGGCGAGGTGGCGGGCGCCTGTAGTCCCAGCTACTCAGGAGGCTGAGGCAGGAGAATGGCGTGAACCCGGGAGGTGGAGCTTGCAGTGAGCTGAGATCCGGCCACTGCACTCCAGCCTGGGCGACAGAGCGAGACTCCATCTCAAAAAAAAAAAAAAAAAGTATGCCGTACTCTATGTAATTATACCTCAATAAACATGACTAAATTTTTTTTAAACTGTTAACAAAGATTGACTGATATATATGTTGGAGTGTTTAGAATAAAGTATACAGATGTCTGTAATTTATTTAGACAGCATTAAAAATAAGATTTATTAAAGGATTTATAGAGAGATACATAGTTAGGTATGTGATGTAGGTGGTAGTTACATGGATATTCACTGTATAATTATTTCAACTTTTCTATATGTGAAACGTATTAATAACAAAATGTTGGAAAACATTTAAAAATACATCTAATGCATTTTCTTCACCATCTATGCCATTTAGAGGGTTGCTTGTAGACCCATACACTTGCTTTCATACTCTCTCATGAGTTCAAGAGTACTCTCCCTCTCCCCTTCAAACCATCCTAATAGGAGTAAAGTTTCCCCTTGGTACAGAGGGGAAGAGCTCTTGGAGTTCTTTGCCGACTCACATGAATTTACTGTCCTCCCTTTGATGCAGTATCAGCAAGCGAATCCTTTATGGTGTTTTGTTTTGTTTTTTTTTTTTTTTTTTTACTTGCTTGAAAATGGAAGGAATGGATTAATTTCACTCAATTTGTAACAAACCTCTGGGAACAAGCTTTGGGCAGGAGCAATTCAAAGTGTTAGCAAGTATCTCAGTCTCCGTTTTTCTTGATACTGCCTGGTTCTTGCTGCTGGCTCAGGCTTTGCCTGCCTCTTTCCATCCCACCCTGCAATGGAGGTAAGAACTAAGCCACCTGCTCCCAAACACAAGAACCTCTCTGATGCCTCAGAAACCAGGCACCCCTAGAGCCAACCCTTGATGGGATTGGAAATGGTCTTGTTTCCAAATCACCCTCTGTTTGGTGGAGGATGAAAAGATCTCCCCTTTAAAGAGTGTGTGAGGCATAGGTTTTTGAAAATAGATATGCATACCTTCTCCCGATTACCGTGACCTTTAAAATAGCCCAGTTTCCAGCTGGAAACAGAAAGAGCAGCACAGCGTGACTGGAGAGTCACAGATGTCCAGCCTCCATAAGTAAGTACATGGATAGTTCAATTCCCAACCAATACAATCCACTTTACAATTATAATCATTTTTTAATATTTAAGTGAATCAGATTAGATACACTTAAAGTGTCTCAAACTCTACAAGCTTTCATTTGGATTTGGGTATATGGATCCTGTCTGAAGAAATTTATTTCTATTGACATAAAAAGGTACCCAAGTTATGTTGTGAAATGAAACAGTAAGTTGTAGAACATGGTATTATTCTGATCCCATTAAAAAATATATTTAGCTCAGCACTTGGGGAGGCCAAGATGGGAAAATTGCTTGAGCCCACAAGTTCAAGACCTGCCTGGGCAACAGAGCAAGACTCTGTCTCTACAAAAAATTAGCTGGGCATGGTGGCACATTCCTGTGGTCCCAGCTACTTGGGAGGCTGAGGTGGGAAGATGGCTTGAGCCCAGAGGTTCGAGGCTGCAGTGAGGCTCCAGTGAGCTGCGATGGCGCCACATGCCTGGGTGACACAATGAGACCCCATCTCAAAAAAAAAGTTTTAGGTTTTAGCTCTTATTTTTAATATTTAAAAATGGATATTTAACTTAATGGGCTATAATCTATTAACATCATTGTTTATTTGATGCTCACGTTGTCCCAGTTTTGCCAGTAGAAGCCCCTCCAAGGCAGCTTCCCAATCCTTTTGACAGATTTCCTTTTCTTTTTTTTTTTTTTTAGCACTTCTTTATTTTCTGGCACAAGGTGTTTCAGCCTAATCTTGTAATTTAACTGCTGCAGCCCTGGGATCAGAATTTTTCCAATGAGCCCTCATTCCTTTTGGTGTGACTGATATTCAAAAACCAAGATCTGGGTACTAGGTCGCTCATTGCTATTGGGTGTTACTGCTTCTAGATCCTTTTAGTGGACAGAGCTAGGAAATATCTGTGTCTGTCTGTCTATTTAGATTATTCTAATTCCAGGGCAACAAATAGGATTCTTTTTTGTCTTCGCTCATTTTATATTTGTATCTGCCTTCTCCCACAGTGAGAACTCTGGCTCCCAACACATCATGTAGGTACTTGTTTGCTTAGTTCTGCAATACACAAAATAGTTTTAGAATTGTTATAACTGTGGTCTACAAAAAACAAATCTGCTAAACAGAGTTTAAGATTATTTTTATTACTTTATTTTTTTTTTGCTTTTTGACTGAGGATATTTAGCCAAAGTATTGTGTTCAAATGTTACTTGGATTAATTCTTTTCATTTTCTTCCATGTAGTTGTGCTATTCATTTGAAATATAGTTCATTGGTTTCTGTTTGCATTCAATTTGCATTTTTTCTCATACTTGTTTATTTAATTTTATTTTTGAATGTATAGAGAATTGATAACATTTTAAAACAAAAACTATACAAAAAGGTTATATGTATATATATTTAGCATATTTTACAAAAGAAATGGGAGTGCTATGCTGCATGGGGTGAGGGCTGGGAATTCTAGATGACTTTCTCTCTGTTGTATGTTTCTATATTGTTTGATTTTTATACAACATGGGTATATTAGGTTTGTATCAGATGAAAACAAAATCAAGACATATTTTTCAGTGCTATTGCCCAAGTTTACAGTTTTGACAACTGTGTAGGGAGGGTAGGAGGGGGTAAGGTGTGTGTATATAATTAACATGTTCTTACACAATGAAACCATTTCTTGGATCTTGCTATTTCAGAGGAAAAACTGGTACTCACATAGTGGGTTGGATCTAGGCTAACATATTTCAAGATGCTTTCCATTCCCTAAGATCCTCCTTACCCCCAACTTGATACACTAGCTTAATGCTTCTGAGAAAATTTGCTATTCTGGTAATTTTCTGCTACCAACCAGAGACCAAGTTATCATTCTAGCGATTAACTTTTGGGGCTCTTTAGATCCCTCATCAAACAAACAACCTGAGAATTACAGACTTCAGAATCCTTCGAGGTTCTGAGTTCTCTAATCCCTCTGTTGGTTTCATTTTCTTTTTTATGTTTATTAGCTGTCTTTGTATTTGCTGCTGCTTCCTCTCCTTTCCTTTTCCCTCCACACCCTCTCTTTTGTCCATCCTTGGCTGGAGACAGCTAAATATCTGTCCAGATCATGTACATACAAAGAAAACACTTTCTCAACCAACGGACCTCCTTGAATTATTCAAAGTACCTTCCATTCTCCAGTTTCCCATCATTTTTCTTCCTTGACAGTATAAACTGGAATTGGACATTTGGCAATTGTACCCATGGATTTAATCATTCAGGCAGGAAGGAGGAGGGTAAGCCTTCTACAGAAGCAAGTATTCTTCTGAATGATGAGAAAATAGGTAACAACATGTTTGAAGGTATATAAATAATTTTATGCCAGTATAAACACTAGGGTCCCTAAAACAAAATGCAGTAGCATTCTCTGTAATTGGCAGAGCTGTTGGTAAACAAGATTCGGAACTGGGGAGAAACCCAGGCCTTGTGGGGCCCAGCCGCCTGTTGTCTGGGATGAGGCTGTTAATGGATAAATTTAGCAGGTGTCTAGACTGAAACCCAGGAAAATATGTGACCTATGAATTATACAGAACGTTCTAAAAGGTTTCTTTCTTTTTTGTACTTGGGGTAAGCCCCTCACTGACCTCCTCTCAAATCTTTAAGCTTGTAGCTTAAAGGAAATAGAAACCAAGAGAGCAATTTGCCTGGTATATTCTTCTCCACTTCAGAGCAGAGAAGCCCAGCCTGAAGCCTAAAATCGCAGCACAAGGGATTTGTCAGTCAGTAGCGATTCTGATGGTCAGAACAGCAGCAAGAGACCAAATCAGCAGGTTGGAAAAGGCAGCAACACGGTTTCTGCTGTGGTCTGGGACACTTGGGTGTTTGTATCCACGTTGAAAAGCTCAATCTGCAACCATAGTGCCTCCCCATGCTGGTACAAAATCCCAGAGGGGAGGAGACCAGGGGAGAAACATGAGTGTTGTCAAGGCCTGACCCTTGCCAGATAACAGGTAAGCCAGGACAGAAAGCCGATAGGAAGCTGGGGTACTCTGTAAATTGACACTGGATCTCTCTGCAAGCAGGGGCCATCTGCAGAGTGGGTAGCCTTGTGCAGATGGAGGACTCTGGGAAAGATGTCCACATATTCTTCCTATCCCAAGCCCCTCTGTCTCCCTTAGATCTTGGCTTCAGGTTCTCATCTGAAGACAGTGGTATTTAGAAGAAAATCTAAGACTCTTTCTATGAATCAGAGTGCCTTCCAGAGCTGCACATGCAGTGAGGAATAGCCAGCTGGGTTCTTACCTCCCTGTGTAGAATTGTCAACCCAGGTTGGTGGCAGACAGGAAAGCCCTCCTTCGAAGTCCCACAGCCCCAACCACAGTCCAGGGCATGGTCTGTGGGATTCAGACTGCTGCCTGACCAGGTCCCCTTGCCCAGTCACAATTAAGAATGCCATCACACTGAGTCAGGAGAACGGCTCACGAAGCAGAACAAGACAATTAAGTCACATTGACACTGGGAGGAAGTCGCCAGTGGTATCTCTGAGACAGCAGATTCCCTAATCTCAAGTGCATATCAGCTTTGTCACTGTTGTCTTTTCAGTGGGACAGAGAAAACTCATTTCCATTCCTTTCATCGGAGTCCACAAAAAGTGCTAACCAGCGGTCGCCTCCATCAAAGCTCTACTTAACAGAGTTCAACTGTTTTTTTGTTTGTTTGTTTGTTTTGTTTTGTTTTGAGACAGCATTTGCTGTGTCACCTAGGCTGGAGTGCAGAGGCAAGGTAATAGCTCAGTGTAACCTCCAACTCCTGAGTTCAATCAATCCTCCTGCCTCAGCCTCCTGAGTAGCTGGGATTATAAGCACACACCACCATGCCTACTAACTTAAAAAGAAAAAATTGTTTATAGAGACAGGATCTTGCTGTGTTGCCAGGCTGGTCTCTAATTCCTGGCCACGAGTGATCCTCCCACCTCAGCCTCCCAAAGCATTGGGATTACAGGTGTAAGCCACAACACCAGGCCAGAGTTCAACTTTTTAAAGAGGTGAAACAGTAAGTTCCAAATGGGCTCTGTCATCTGGTTGCATTTACTTGTACTGAAAACAGCCTGGAGATCCTCTGTAGGGGCAAACACTCCATTTTCCCAGAAGAACAGGAGTCACACCCCTAGGGGCCAAGATTGGTTTTTCCCTAGTGTATCTGTGTTGCCTCCTGTGGGGTGTGGTGCAAGCCAGCTGAATGTGAGGGTGGGGTGCATCGCTGAGGAAGATGGGGATACCTTCTCCAGTATGACATTTCTCCAATTATTTTGTGAAAAAATGTGCAGGTGGCAATGGTAAGTCCTTCATACTGCCTCAAATGCCACTATTACCAATTTTAGGCCCTCAGCTCCCAATAGCTACATTGCCAGGAACTGTGCTAGGCATTTGACATTTTATGTCTTTTAATTTCCCCCAATGACACTGGGAGGTTTGGTATTGTTGTAATAACCATTTTAAGGTTGAGGAAGTGGGCACTCAGGGAGGTGGAATAAATTGTCCACAGGCCAACAGCTAAGAAGTTATAGAAACAGGATTTGAAGCCAAATCTCCCGGTTGTCAAAGCTTATATACTATTTAGGGTTTCTTTCCTTTAATCCCCCACCCCAACTGTGGCAGACTAAAGGAAAGAAAGGCTCTCAGGGCACTCAGTTATCTGTACCTGCCCCTCATTCCCATGCCCTGCCCTGACCCTGCTGTCATCATGTGGAAGGCCCAGGTACCCACGGAGCTGTTGCTCTGTCTGTACTCCTCTTTACCTGGGCAGGTCACAGGTAAGCAGTTTGACAGGGTTTACAGGACACCAGATAGGTCCTTCTCCCGAATGTCTGCTCAGTGTCACACATGTGTGTCTTTGCAGTGATCTTTGGCCTCTTTTAAAATTCAAATATCCCTAAGACGGGTAACATATTACTGTTCTCATACCTTGATTTGATGATTATTTTTTTTCCACTATATTGCTATGGACTAAAAAAGAAAATAATCTAAATATTTAATTACAGATTCTGGGGGTGAAAGGAAGAAGTGAGGAAGGCTTAGGGAAGATGACTTTGGGATCCATCGCTTTAATATGAGTTTAATTTTGATGGAACCCAGACAGTTATTGAGTAGATGAGGTGCCAGGTATTTTGCTCAGGGTTATAGGCATGCAGAGCATATTAAGGATTGGTTCTTACCTGGGGATATTTGAATATAGTCTGGGTATTAAATAATATGTGGGGATCATTGTTAATTTTATTACACAGTTATGTAGAAAAATGTCCTTATATTTTAGAGACGCTCTTACTAAAATATTTAGTGTGGAGATGTCATAATGTCTGATTTATTTTTAAATGTTTCAATAGGAAATTAGATGAAGCAAATATGGCAAAATGTTAATAATTGTTAAATTTAGGTGATAGATACATAAGATTCATTATACTATTTTCTCAACTTTACTGAATGTTTGAAAATTTTCATAATAAAAAGTAAAACAAAAACAAACAAATGAGCAAACAAAAAAACTTAAAGCTTTCCAGTAGCTCAAAATCGAAGTTCTATTGCAAAGATGACAATTAGGTTTTGTAGTAAGCAGAATTCTAAGATGGCCCCATGATTCTTGCCCACTGGCATATAGGCCATGTATAATTCTTGCACCTTGGGTATAAATATGATGAGATTTTACTTCTGTGATTAGATTATGTTATATGGCCAAAATGAGGGATTTTGCAAATGTAATTAAAGTCCTTGATCAGTCCATTTTTAACTAATCAAAAGAGATTATCCTGGGTGGGCCTGACCTAATTAGGTGAGCCCTTTAAAGAAGAGTCTATAAGCAGCAAAAGACACTTGTTGGCCTTGAGGAAGCAAACTACCATGTTCTGGAGAGGGTCATGTGGCAGGGAACAATGGGTGGCCTTTAGTTGCTGAAGGCCTCAGGCCTACAACTGCAAGAAACTAAATTCTGTCCATTGAGCTTGGAAGAAGACCCTGAGCCTCAGATGAGATTGCAGCCCCAGAGGACACCTTGATTGCAGCCTTGGGAGACCCTGAGCAGAGAATCCAGCTAATTCATGCCCATGGAAACTGTGAGATAAAAAATGTATGTTGTTTTAAGGCGATAAACTTGTGGTAATTTGTTACAAAGCACTAGAAAACAAATATAAACTTCAACCAGTGAGACAATTCTAATTGATTAGACATGGCACCTTAAGACACTATATTAGAAAAGATTCCAAGGCAGGGCCTGGTCTCCTTGGGGGATAAAGAGAAAGCTGTGGTTGATTAGCAATGTCTGCATGGGCATGGAAATGGAGAGTGGTAGCACATGTCCCTCCTATCGCAATTCAAGGTCCCTCTGTGTATTTAAATGAAAGGGGTTTACTAACTTATTTTTCTTAAGGACAGAATAACCCCAAAGGATTATATAACTTGAGTCTCCAAGTTGGAGGAAACGCTGACCTATGAGAAAAGCTTCAGAGAAAGAAGAAAGGAAACGTTAGCAAAGCAGATTTTAGCAGTTGCAAAATATTGCTGAGGGCCACCCTTGCAGGCTGACATTTGCAGTGATAGGCTGCCTTCCCTCACAGGTGTCTTCACTCTTTCTCCCTTTCCACTTTCTTTAATTTGCTGCCTGCAAACACGTACAGGTCTTTTGTGAGTTAAAAACGCAACCCTCCAAAAATGTCACTTGATCCTGTTCCTATTTCTAACTCACACTGACTCTCATGCAGCAGGGTTCTTGACCATCCTGTAAGAATATCAGAATTCCCTCCTTAGACACTATGCCAAAGAGGTTCAGGACCAGCCTGCTTAATGTTGAGCTTACATTCAACATCTATTAATATATCATTTCATATTAAAACCATGCAGAAATCAGCACAATAGTCAGATGTTAGTCTCAAAATTTAAGTGAAATGTCTGTAGTAAAGCAGGCTTTTCTCATAATTCTTAAGAGTATAGACCAACTTCCCATCCATACTAGTGAAACTATGTAGATCAATAATCCAGCTTTCCTCAGTGACGGATTCCATAATGGAGATATTGTATTAAAACTGTAGGATCACAACTATTTTCCTATAGATATAGAATGAAGTTTCACAAAAACTGGAGTTTAAGGTACACGCAAGTAAAAGAAACATGATCAAGAAAGTAAAGGCCCAGAGAAAACTGATGGCTTCTTTAATTATATCAAAGAAAAGGAAGTATTTTGCTTGATGTAAATTATTTCCTTGTCTTTGAATTGTCATTTGGAAACCAACCAGCCCAGCTTGCCTCCAAAACTAGTAGACTGTGACTATGTTGGATACATGTTCCTAAGCCACTCATTCATCTTAATTTAACTGTCTATACCAGGGGCTTGTAACACATAAAGAAGAGTTGCCAACGTGTAACTAGGCATAAAGAACACTGTGTGATGAACTTCTATTTTATTTTATTTTATTTTTTCAGATGGAGTTTTGCTCTTGTCGCCCAGGCTGGAGTACAATGGCACGATCTCTGCTCACTGCAATCTCTGCCTCTTGGGTTCAAGCGATTCTCCAGCCTCAGCCTCTCGAGTACTTGGGATTACACGTGTCCACCACCACGCCCGGCTAATTTTTGTATTTTTAGTAGAGATGGGGTTTTACCATGTTGGCCAGGCTGCTCTTGAACTCCTGACCTCAGGTCATCTGCCCCCCTCAGCCTCCCAAAGTGCTGGAATTACAGGCATGAGTGACCGCGCCCGGCCTGTGTGATGGACTTCTAATGAGAACAACACCTAGCACATAAACCAGGGCTTGGCTACTGGTGATCCACAGTTGTCACACGTTGCCTCAGAACATTGATGTTATATATTTAAAATTCAAAGAATAAACTGCCAACATTTAAACTTGAGAGCTTTCACATAGAAATTAGTATTTCTTGCTTTTTTTTTTTTTTTTTTTGGAGACAGAGTTTCACTCTTGTTACCCAGGCTGGAATGCAATGGCGCGATCTCAGCTTACCGCAACCTCCACCTCCCGGGTTCAAGTGATTCTCCTGCCTCAGCCTCCCCAGTAGCTGGGATTACAGGCGTCCACCACCACGCCTGGCTAATTTTTGTATTTTTAGTAGAGACAGGGTTCCACCATATTGGCTAGGATGGTCTTGATCTCTTGACCTCGTGATCCGCCTGCCTTGGCCTCCCTAAGTACTGGGATTACAGGCGTGAGCTACCGCATCCGCCCACTTTTTTTGAAAAATTGGAAAATCTACCAACCTGTACCCCATTCCCCATGGAAACAATCTGATGGCATTGAATGGTGGGTGTCCCACTATGATGGGACACATATTTTCCCACTTGCTGTACTCTCTACCACTCCCTATTGCTACCTCATACTGAGGCCAAATGTCAGTTGTTATTTATCATCGTGGTTTCACTATCATTTTTCTCACAACAGAGACAGGAAGAAAGTGAACTATTCGTTACCCCTGAAAACAGATACCTTTCACTCAGTCTTCTCAGCAGCCCAGCCCCTCCATCCATTTGAATTTGCTGACATCTGAGATAAATAAACATCTCTAAGAACAGACACACACGAATTTGTTACTTGTTTATGAGAAATGGTTTTGGCATACATTTGAAATGCTTTTTCCTTCTCAGATTACTCCAATGCTAAAAACTCCCTTTTGGTTAGAGTTCCTGTCTACACAGTTGTGAGTTTGATAATTTAAGAAGCATACAATTGGGTCGTTTGAAGGAATGACTCACTGATCCTTGAATTTCACCTTATCTAGCTACACTGCTGATAACCTGTTTGATTCAGATGTTCCATTTTTTTCCCTACTGTAATAAACAAAAATTCCAATTCACATGACTCCTCGATCAATGTAAATATTTATTTGTATTTTCCATCTAGTTGGAGAAATAAAGAAAAGAGGCCCTGTGGCCCTGTCTTGCTCACCACTTGAAACAAAATGTATCTAGTTACCTCTAATTAGGATAGTGCTGGGAAGGAAATAGGAAGAGAGAGTCGGTAAAAAATACCAAAGTCCATTGGAAAAGGGAGCACAGGAAGGTGGAAGAGAGGAGGAAAGGGGTGAGATTGGAGAAGATTTGCAGAGGGCAAGAAATGAGTGTGTTGCGGGAAAGTGTGGAAAACAAAGGCAGAGAGTAGGTAACAACCCATCGGGACACTCACGGTTGAGCTGGCGCCTCCGGATCCTGTCCCTCCATGGCCTGTTTCTGATCCAGTGTAATCGCGAAGGTAACACCATGGTCCCAAGAGAGCGGCCTAAAACCTGCTCATGGCAAGGGAACAAAAGGGTCTTGCAGCGATCACGGAAGTTAAGTCCAGACGTAAAAAATTGAAAAAGAAAACATAACACCCCCTCTTTTTTTCTTTTCTTTAAAAAAAAAAAGTATTTGAGGCTTCCGTTCACTTTTTTTATCTTGTAACTTGTCTTGCCTTTCCTTCCCTTAACTCCCGACTGGCCCGAAGGCAGCTGCTGTGCTGGGCTGCCCTAGCCTCCTGTGCCATGTTTTATGCATGAAGATGATGGGGCGGTAATTTATTCAAGCAGAGACGATCACCGGTCTCCTGTGTCTGCCCTCGCATCAGAGGAGCTGTGCAACGGCAGGGGGAGGGCAGGTGTGTCTGACTGCACGCAGGAATGGCCTGAAATGGGAATCCTCTCTGTAGGCAGAAATGAAGAGCCGAGCTTTGCTGCCGGAGCTGAATCAGAGCAACACTCCTTACCTTTTAGGGCGCATGATTTATTTACTGCTGGGTACCTAGTATCTAATATAGTGCCTGGCACTTGGTAGGTGAGCAATAAATATTTGTTGACTGAAAGAATGATCCAGTGATAACCAACATAAGTGATATCATACCTTCCTTTTCACCAGTTAATCTGCCCAGTGAACTGTCTTCAAATATGTCTATTTGAATTTTCTCACCCATTCTTTTTCTCCACCTAGGATCACACTTGCCCCTCACCTACTCATTCATACTTCAAAGCCTCATTTTTCCCATGAGACTTTCCTGAAGCCATAGACATGGGCTGTCCTCCAGGCACCTATTGCTCTCACCTGCAGGTGGCCCATGTCTGCACTGCCCAAATTTGTTAGGCCTTTTGTTTGTTCTCTGGATTCTTTTAAACCACACATCCAGGCTGGATGAGGTAGCTCACACCTGTAATCCCAGCGCTTTGGGAGGCTGAGGTGGGAGGATCACTTGAAACCAGGGCAATACAGCAGGCCCCTATCTCTACAAAAATTTTAAGATTAGTTGGTATTGGTGGTGTGTGCCTGTAGTCCCAGTTACTCAAGAGGCTGAGATTGCCTGAGAGAAGAGTTCAAGGTTGCAGTGAGCTATGATTGCACTATAGCTTTCCAGCCTGGGCAACAGAGTAAGACCCTGTCTAAAGAAAAAAGAGAAAAGAAAAAAAAATTGACCACATTCAAATAGTGAGTAAGCTTCTTGGTGGCAAGAACTGTATATTCCTCTTTCTGAGCTGCAACATACAGGGGTTTACATGGGGAAGTGGTACTTCAAGGGGTGGTTTGGGGCAGTTTTAGTCAAACCCCCAAATCTCCATCAGCTCCTCCTCAAAATTCCCCAAGTAAAAATACACTCTAACTAAATACATTATGTTGGCTATAATACCACCCTTAGGTGCTACAGCCTCTTCCAAATATGTGGCTGAAGCTTCTCTTACACAGATGTTCTAAAGCTGCCCCTGGCGGAGGAAGCTCAGTACGCTGATTGCTTACTTTGTTCCAAGCTTCTCCTCTGTGCAATGTCAGATTGCTCCAGAGAACAAACAGTTATTGATCAAGGCCTCAGGAGTAGTCTTGCCCTGAGGATGGAACTGAAAAAAGTGACACCCAAATTTAGCCCAAGATAACCCATAAACTTGCTGATGGCGGAAACTCTGTCATTTATCTTTTGTGTCTCTCATGATGCCACAAGCAGAGGGACTGGGGGAAACTACCAAGAGATGGGAGTCAAGAGGCTTGTAATTGCAGCTGACCAGATGAGTGCTTTAGGCACATCTCTTAGTCTTGGTGACTTGTTTTCTTCACTTAAAATGGGAATGACCTACAGATTTCAGAGTTGTCAAGAGAAAATGAGATCAAGTAACTCTTTAGAAGTTAGTAGGATACTGGACTGGCACCCAAGACCTCAGGCTCCTCTTCTGTCACTATGTCTGGTGGTAAAGAGAGTGCATTCCAGAGCAGAAATGCCTGGGTGCAAACTGTTAGCACCCTATTTAGTATCTTCATGACATTAACATACTTATGCCTCAGTCTCTTAATCTGTAAAATGAGGATAAGAATGAGGGCTGCTGCCTTAGGGTTATGCTGATGACTTCATGAGTAAATACATGCTAAGGACTAAGAATTGTGTTTAGCATAGAGGAATTTCTCAATGTTGTCAGCAGCTATTATTAACTAGCCACGTGACTTCATGAAGGTGGCAAATTCCCTGGGCCTCTGTTTCCTTATCTGCAATATGAGGGGGTCTGAGATACCTTATATCTCAGACAGGGACAGGATCTGGAGACGCCAGCTCAACCGTGAGTGTCCCAATGGGTTGTTACCTACTCTCTGCCTTTGTTGTCCACCCTTTCCTGCAACACATTCATTTCTGTGTATTAGTTTCTGTGTATTAGTTTCCTGCTGCTGCTATAACAAATTACCACAAACTTAAAGGCTTAAAACAACGCAGATCTATCGTCTTTCAGTTCTGGGGTCAAAGTCTGAAATGGGTCTCATAGGGTGAAAATCAAGGTATAGGTACAGCTGCATTCCTTCTGGAGGCTCTGGGGGAGGATCTGTTCCTTGCCTTTTCTAGCTTGTAAAGGCCCTTTGTATTATATAAATCTATTTGCAGAATGTCTTTGTTCACCTGAGAGACCACCACTCAGCCATTACATTAACTGGCAATTGCAGGTCATGTGGGACATTCCTGGTCTAGATAATTGCTCATGGTTCCTGATCCCTCATGATGTGCCAGCTCCCCAAGACTCATTTTCTGAATTAGGGGGGAAAGGTAGAGACCAAAATTAAGACAAAATCTATGTAAGGTAGCCAGTGAGGTTTTCTTGACTATTGACACTGAACACCATTCCCTAGAATGGCAAATGCAGCATAAGAAAACTACATTTGGTAGACTGGACCAAGCAGAAGAAAGAATTTCAGAGCTTAAAGACTGGTCTTTTGAACTAACACAGTCAGACAAAAATTAAGAAAAAAGAAGTTTAAAAAAGGAAGAAAGTCTTCAAAAAATATGTGATTATGTAAAGCAACCAAATTTATGAATTATTGGCATTCCTGGGAGAGAAGGAGAAAAAATAAACAACCTGGAAAATATATTTGGTGGAATAATTCAAGAAAATTTCCCTAATCTTGCTAGAGAGATAGACATCCAGATTCAAAAAAAAATCCAGAGAACACCTGTGAGATACTATACAAAATGAACATCACCTAGGAATACAGTCACCAGGCTGTCCAAGGTCAATGATAAAGAAAAAATCTTGAAGAAAGTTAGAGAAAAAAATACTAAAAGAACCCCATCAGGCTAACAATAGATTTCTTAGAAGAAACATTATAAACCAAGAGCGATTGGGGGCCTGTATTCAGTATTCTGACAGAAAAGAAATTCCAACCAAGAATTTCATATCTCATCAAACTAAGCTTCATAAGAAAAGGGAAATACAATATTTTCCAGACAAACAAGTGCAAAGGGATTTTATTTTTTTATTTTATTTTTTTTAACCAGTAGAACAGCTTACAAGAAATCGTTAAGGGAGTTCTAAACATGGAAACAAAAGAGCAATACCTGCTACCACAAAAACAGAGTTAAGTACATAGCCAACAGACTCAATAAAGCAATCACACAATAGAAGCTACAAAGCAACCAGGTATCAACTTCACAGTAGGGTCAAAACCTCACATGTCAATATTAACTTTGAATGTAAATGGCCTAAGCACCCCACTTAAAAGGCATAGAGTGGCAAATTGGATTAAAAAAAAAAAACCCATCTGTCTGCTGTCTTCAAGAGACCCATTTCACACATCGTAACACCCATAGGTGCAAAGTAAAGGGTTGGAGAAAGATCTACTACACAAATGGAAAACTAGGGAAAAAAGCAATCACTCTTCTTATATCAGATAAAACAAACTTTAAACCAACAACAATAAAAAAGACAAAGAAGGGCACTACACAATGATAAAGAATTCAATACAACAAGAAGACTTTACTAAATATATACACACCCAACATCGGAGCATCTAGATTTATAAAAATGTACAATGTACTTCTAGACCAATGAAAAGACTCATACAACCACACAATAATAGTTGGGGACTTCAACAACACACTGACAGCATTAGACAGATCACTGAGGCAGAAAACTAATAAATAAATTCTGGATTTAAACTTGATACTTGACCAATTGGCCCTAATAGACATCTACAGAATCCTCCACTGATCAATGACAGAATACACATTCTTCTCATCTGCACACAGAACATATTTCAAAATCAACCATACGCTTGGCCATAAAGCAAGTCTCAATAAATTTTTTTAAAAAATCAAAATTATACCCACTATACTGTCAGACCACAGTGGAATAAAAATAGAAATCAATACCAAAAAGATCTCTTAAAACCACATTTGGAAATTACACAACTTGCTCCTGAATGACTTTTGGGCAAACAACAAAATCAAGGAAGAAATTTAAAAATTATTTGAAATAAATGAAAACAGAGACACAACATACCAAAATATTTGGGGTGCAGCAAGAGCAGTGTTAAAAGGAAAGCTTATAGCACTAGATGCCTAATTCAAAAAGTTAGAAAGATCTCAAATTAACAATCTAATATTACACCTAAAGGAACTAGAGAAACAAGATCAAACTAATTCCAAAGCTAGTAGAAGAAAAGAAAGAACTAAAATGAGAGCAGTACTGAATGAAATTGAGACCCAAAAATCCATTCAAAGAATCAGTGAAAGCAAATGTTGGATTTTTGAAAGGATAAACAAGATTGATAGACCACTAGCTAGATTGACAAAGAAAAAAAAAGAGAGAAAATACAAATAAGCACAATCAGAAACAACAAAGGTGACACTACAACTAATCCCAGAGAAATACAAAAGATCATCAGAAACTATTATGACTACATCTATGCACACAAACTAGAAAATCCAGAAGAAATGGAAAAATTCCTAGAGTCTCTTAAGATTGAATCAGGAAGAAATTGAAACACTAAACAGACCAATATCAACTTCTGAAATTGATATGCTGTATTAAAATAAAACTATCAAACAAGAAAACTCCAGGCTAGATGGATTCACAGCTGAATTCTACCAGGAGTACAAAGAAGAGCTGGTACCTATTCTACTGAAACTATTCCAAAAAATAGAGGAGAAGGGACTCCTCCCTAGCTGTATTTGTCAGTTCTTATGCTGCTAATAAAGTCATGCCCGAGACTGGGTAATGTGTAAAGAAAAAGAGATGTAATGGTCTCACAGTTCCACATGGCTGGGGATGCCTCACAATCATGGCGGAAAGCAAAGGAGAAGCAAAGGCACATGTTACATGAGGGGAGGCAAGAGGGTTTGTGCAGGGGAACTCCCATTTATAAAACCATCAGATCTCATGAGACTTACTCACTACCATGAGAACAGTATGGGGGAAACTGTCCCCATGATTCAATTATCGCCACCTGGCCCCACCCTTGACACATGAGGACACAGCCAAACCATATCACCAGCTCATTCTGTGAAGTCAGCATCAGCTTGGTACAAAAACCTGGCCAAGACACAACGAAGAAAGAACACTATTGGCCAATACCCTGAATGAACATAGATGCAAAAATCCTTAATAAAATACTACTAGCAAACTGGCTGGGCACAGCGGCTAATACCTATAATCCCAGAACTCTGGGAGGCTGACGCAGGTGCATTGCATGAGCTCACGAGTTCAAGACTAGCCTGGGCAACATGGCGAAACCCCATCTCTACAAAAAAACACAAAAACAAAAATTAGCCAGGCATAGTGGCATATGCCTGTAGTCCCAGCTACTCAGGAGGCTAAGGTGGGAGGATCACTTGAGCCCAGGAGTTCAAAGCTGCAGTGAGCCATGATTGCATTAGTGCACTCCAGCGGGGGTAACAGAGTGAAACCCTGTCTCAAACAAAAACAAAAAAAAAACAAAAAAAAACAAACAAAAAACAAAAAAAAAACCTAGCAAACCAAATTCAACAGCACATCAGAAAGAGTTAATTCACCATGATCAAGCAGGCTTCATTCCTGGGATGCAAGGTCAACATATGCAAATCTATATATAACATCACAAAAACAATTAAAAACAAAAACCATTTGATCATCTCAATAGACATGGAAAAAGCTTTTGATAAAATACAACATCCCTTCATGATTTTAAAAAACCCTCAAGAAACTAGGCACTGAAGGAACACGGCTTAAAATAATAAGAGCCATCTATGACAAACTCACAGACAACATCATTCTGAACAGGCAAAACCTTTACTCAGTCCCCTTGAGAACTAGAATAAGACAAAGATGCCCACTCTCATCACTGCTATTCAGCATAGTACTGGAAGGGCTAGCCAGACCAATCAGGCAAGAGGAAAAAAAGGCATCTAAATAGGAAAAGAGGTCAAGCCATGTCTCTTTGCTGGTGATGTGATTCTATACTTAGAAAACCCTAAGGACTCTGCCAAAAGGCTATTAGAACAGATAAATGATTTTAGCAAGGTTTAAGGATACCAAATCAATGTATAAAAATTGGTAGAATTTCTATACACCGACAACGTTCAAGCTGAGAGCCAAATCAAGAATGCAATCCCATTTACAATAGTTACGCACACAAAAATAAAATGCCTAGGAATACATGTAACCAAGGAGGTGAAAGATCTCTACAGGGAGAACTATAAAACCCTGCCAAAAGGAATCGCAGATGACACAAACAAATGGAAAACATTCCATGCCCATGAATTAGAAGAATTAGTATCATTAAAATGGCCATATTGCCCAAAGCAATCTACAGGTACAACACAATTCCTATCAAACTACCAACGTCATTGTTTACAGAATTGGAGAAAAACTATGCTAAAATTCATATGGAACCAAAAAAGAGCCTAGATAGCCAAAGCAATCCTAAGCAAAAAGAAAAAATCCAGAGGCATCGCATTATCTGACTTCAAACTATATTATAAGGCTACAATACCAAAATAGCTTGGTACTGGTACAAAAACAGACACATAGACCAATGGAACAGAATAGAGAACTCAGAAATAAAGCTGCCTAACTACAGCCATCTAATTTTCAACAAAGTCAACAATAATAAGCAATGGAGAAAATTCAGTAAATGGTGTGGGGATAGCTGGCTAGCCATATGCACAATGATGAACTTGGACCCCTCCATTTCACCGTATACAAAAATTAAGATGGATTAAAGATTTAAATGAGAAACCTCAAACTATAAGAATCCTAGAAGAAAGCCTAGGAGGTGCATTCTGGATACCGACTTTGGAAAAGAATTTATGGCTAAGTCCTCAAAAGCAAGCACAACAAAAACAAAAAATGACAAGGGGGACCTAATTAAACTTAAGAGCTTCCGCATGGCAGAAGAAACTATCAACAGAGTAAACAGACAACCTACAAAATAGGAGAAAATATTTGCAACTATGTATCCAACAAAGGTCTAATATCCAGAATCTATGAGGAACTTAAACAATTGAACACGCAAATGATAATAATAACAATAACCCCATTAAAAATTAACAATCCTGTTAAAAATGGGCAAAAGACATGAACAGACACAAGTGGCCAACAAACATGAAAAAATGCTCCACATCACTAATTATTAGAGAAATGCAAATCCAAACCACAATGAGAAACCATCTCACACCAGTCAGTGTGGCTGTTACTAAAAAGTCAAAAAACAACAGTTGTTGATGAGGCTGTGGAGAAAAGGGAACACTTATACACCATTGGTGCAAATGTAAATTAGTTCAGCTACTGTAGAAAGCAGTTTGGAGATTTCTCAAAAACTTAAAACAGAGCTGCCATTCCACTTGGCAATCCCATTACTCTGTACTGAAAAGAAAACAACTTGTTCCGCCAGAAAGACACATACACTTACATGTTCATCACAGCACTATTCACAATGGCAAAGATATATGGAGCCACCCAGACGCCTATCAGTGGTGGATAGAATAATGAAAATGTGGTACATATACACCATGAAATGCTACATAGACATAAAAAAGAGTGAAATCATATCCTTTGCAGCAACATGGATGCCACTGGAGGCCATTATCCTAAACAATTTAATGCAGGAACAGAAATCCAAAGACTGCGTGTTCTCATAAGCAGAAGCTAAACATTGGGTACTCATGGATATAATGATGGGAACAATAGACACAGGGGACTACTAGAGCAGGGAGGGAGGGATCAGGGCAAGGTTTGAAAAACTGTTGGTACTACACTCAGTACCTGGGTGGCAGGATCATCATACTCCAAACATCAGCATCACGCGATATACCTAGGTAACAATCCTGCACACGTACCCCCTGAATCTAAAATAAAAGTTGGAAAAGAAAAGAAAACTATATTTGGGAGACCTAGAAATGGATATTGTTCTAACAGTCTCCTCTCTTCTTGGTTTCTACAATTGTTAATTGCAACACTTTTCTTTTCTATAAGGCACTTAACATAAATCAAATCAGATAGCTGCCAAGTAGGCAAATTCGAGATGAGAGAAATCTTAGAGAAGCTGTCACGGTACTGTGACTATGCTCCCTCCATCACCTTCTTTTATTATATGGCTCGTGAAATTCTGTGCAAGCAATGAACTTGAATGTGGAGGATGTGATACAAAAAAATCAAGTGCTTTTTTTTTTTTGCAATCAGCATCAGACCTTCTTTCCTCCTCATTAAGCCACACATTTCCTAAAGCCTCTGCTGCATGAGTCACTAACGTTTCTGATGTACATGATTTACAATAGCAGATGAGAGAGAACAGCAGGCCAGAGGGGGCGGAAAGTACAGTTAGGTCTAAAATGAGAGGCAGTTGAAAAGTTTGCATTTTCTCTGCTCTTGTGAATTTAAATACAGATCTTGCCAGTTTCCTCATTATAATCATAGAAAGACTGCAGGGTGGGCGTATGGAACAAGAAGCGGAGGACTTGCCTCCATCTTTTGTTGTTCTTTCCGGTCAGGTTGACAACGCTGAAGATCCATGGCTCCTACGTAGGGCTCCGTTTTCTGACTCTTCATGCTTTATATTTTCTTTTATCAAGTACACACTCATAAATGCCTGGAATAAATAGCCTTGTGGGGTATTATTCTCCCAGAGAACATTTTTGTTTGTGTTAAGTGTACGTTATCAATTTTTACTCTTTCTTGGGCTTGCGTTGCTATTAAATTTTCATAAATCGCAGAATTTCATGGGGGAAGCATGTATAGTCTGCAAGGAGCAATGTGTGTAAGAGAATATGGGGAAAAAGGCATAATTATGTGATCCTTTCTTCATTTTTCCTTCAACTCATTTTCAATAAATGGAAGCTAGATGTTAGACTCAGGAGAAAAAGCATCAGCATGTCTGTTTCTACTTTAAAACCATCCTGGGGAGAAACAGACCTTCAATTACTCAGTGGAGAATGGCAACTGCTGAGCCAAAGTACGTTGTGTGACTTTTATGGAAAGTCAACAAGGAAAACTTGGCATCATTTTAAAATAAAAGCTTATCAAGCACCAGGAGGAAAACGATAGCACAGCACCTGATTTATTTCTCTTCTGTGGCAAATACATATGAAAAGAACATGAGGTCTCAGTTTGCTCTTTGGAAATTGAAATGGAAGTGGGGGTCAGGTTCTAGCTGTGGCCATCTGGCTGTCTCTTTACACACATTTATTGAGCACTTATGGAGAGATAGGCTATGTGTTGCATGCTCTTAATAGACAAGTGGTTTTATTTTATTTCCCCTACATTCTTATTCATGAGTTATTAGCAATCCTATTTTACATATAAAAAAGTGAAGGTTAAAGAATAGTCTAAATAATAATCAAATACATAGAGTACTTCATTTGTGTTAATTCATATGATTGTCGTATAATAATCCCATGATCATTTTGCAGATAGGGAAACTGAGGCACAGAGAAGTTTAGTAACTTGCCATGGTCACACACCCAGCAAGTGGCTGAGATGATATTTGAATTGAGGTAATCTGGCTCTAGAGCTCAAATATTTAACCACAACCTATATTAACTCTTCAAATTAGGTAAATAAACATTGCAGTGTAACCATTCATTCATAACATTCTATTTTTAAAACATGTACCATGCAGCTTTGACAAAGGCGATTATTGAATAGTAAGGAATTAGAAAATTGGACAACTATTAGAGAATTACCCTAGACAACCTCGTATCCAAATGTCCCATTTCACAGAAAATGAAACTGACACTCAGGTTAGGAGATAGCTCCAAGTTGACACAGCAGGTTGGTAGACCAGGACCAAGTTGTACCCCACCTTCTCCCCAGTCCTCAATACAATGTGCTTTTCACTGCTGCTCCAATAAAAGATTTCAAGGGATTTTAAAGGCTTAGAACACTTTTGGGAGACAGTTTTTGTGGAATCAAAGCAGACAGTTTTGGAGTATGAAAGAAGAAGCTATGAGGCTAGAGAGAGGACAGTGTCTGCATCTTATCTCTTCTCCTCTAGCCAGACACAGCCCATTACTGCCCTCTCTCCTTCCTTCTCTTTCTTCCTCCCAAACTAGCTTCACCAGCATTTCCTGTCTTGGTGACCTTCTACCCAGTTGATCAAGACAGTGCTCTAGGTGCTACTCCTTGCTTCCTAGCCCTCATGTCCCGCATTCAAACCAACAACTGACCCACCTGATTCTGCCTCCTACTTGTTGATGAAAAGCATCAAACTCTGTAAAATATTTGAAGAGATTTGTTCTGAGCCAAATATGAGTGACCATGTCCTGTGACACAGCCCTCAGGAGATCCTGAGAACATGTGCTCCAGGTGGTCAAGGCACAGCTTGGTTTTATACATTTTATGGTGACATGAGACATCAATCTAATACATTGAAGCTCTACATTGGTTCAGTCCAGAAAGGCAGGACAACTCAAAGTTGGGGTGGTGGGGAGGAGAGGTGGAGCTTCCAAGTTATAGGTAGATTTAAAATTTTTCTGGTTGACAATTGAGTTTATCAAAAGACCTGGGATCAACAGAAAAGAAATGTCTGGGTTATGATAAAAGGTTGTGGAGACCATAGTTTTATCATACAGATGAAGCCTTCTGGGTAGCAGAGAATAGATTGTAAATGTTTCTTATCAGCTCTAAGGTCTATGTTGACGTTAATGCTGGTCGGCTTTTCCTGAATTCCAAAAGGGAGGAGGGTTTAATGAGGCAGGTCTGACACCTGCCTTCCCATCATGGCCTGAACTAGTTTTTCAGGTTAACTTTGGAATGCCCTTGGCTAAGAGGAGGGGTCTGTTCAGATGGTTGGGAGGCTTAGAATTTTATTTTTGGTTTACAACACCCAGGAGTCTAGTTTCATCACTTAGACACAAAAGAAAGTTCCTATGCATTGAGTTTAAGCTTCAGAAGATAGAAATCTAGACACTGCCCAGAGAAACAGACACAGAAATAACTATGATATTTCCCTGACCCCTTAATAAGTGGGAACTGGAGTGCAGGGGCACTCGAACTAGCCAGCCACTTCAGCCCCGGCAGGGGTGAATTCCACTCACTCATGGGAAGGGGAGCACACAGATTAGCAGGTGCAGGAGTTGGGGCAAGTGCTTTTGGGCACCAGCAAGAGCAAAACTCCGTGCAGGTCCCAAGGCAGCATCTGGCGCCTGTGACCTCTCAAGCCCCAGTAGGAGTGTTACAGTGTCCTTTTAGCTTTGCCATCTGCAGACAGCTTAAGTGTTAATAGTTCAGTGGAGCATCAGCGTGATAGCCTTTTGTGCCCACACTCATGGCACCGAAGTTCTTGTCCGGCATCCAGGAGGAATGAGGTTGCACGAACAAGTTGAAGATGGTAAATGCAGGGGACTTTGTTGCCAATGAAAGTGGCTCTCAGCAGGAAGGGGAGCCAAAAAGGGGATGGAGCGTGAAGGTAATCTTCCCCTGAAGTCTGGCTATCCCCAGTCAGACTCCTCTCTGAAGCTATGTGGTCAGGCTGTCCCTCTGAAGTCAAGCTGCTTCTCCCCAACTTGCAATCGTAGTCCCTGATGTCCAGCTGCTTCTCCTCTCTCTGCTGGCCAAGCCTAGGGTTTTTATGGGCACAGGATGAGGAGCAGGGTGGGCTATGGGCGGTTTTGGAAAAGGCAACATTTGAGCAGGGCAACAGGGATGTAAGGTCTCACTTTGGGCTGCAGTATCAAGAGTTTCAGCTTGAGAGTGGGGACCTCCCCAGAGACCTGCTGTCTTCTGCCCAGAATTTCCCTGCTTCCTGTTCCTATCAATAGTAACCAGGTGTGAACTTATTAATTTAGCCACCCAGTGGCTGTCCCAAGAGCCCTCTAAATCTACAATCACTGGAAGGCCTCACTGAAAAGTCTTCCTTTCTTCTGTGATTAAGGGCCTGATGTTTTAACTTTTAGAATAACTTATTATGCAAATAGTGAACGATTGACATCAGTGGAGCAGAGTTGCCTTTATGAGTCAGAGTAGAGACAAGAGAGAGGTCTGTTCTCTCTCTGGATTAAATCAGCCCCAGTGGAACAGCCCCGATTTAAACAGAAAACCATTTTTAAAGTAGTGATCTGTTTAACTTTTGTGGTGAGCTCCCTCTGGAGAAATATCTAGATGTAGAGGAGAAATATTTCCTTATTATACTTAGTTTTAAAAAAGTCACCTTTTCTTTGACCTTAGTGCCATGAGATTTGGATGCTTTTCAGCCTTGGCAGAAGGGAAGGGGGTGAAAGACTCCACCATCCGAAGTCAGCTTCTCTTCTTTTTACCTATAAGTAAACCATTAAATCAGAATCTCCCAGAACTTCAGAGCCAATGAGACCTCAGACATCACTGCCCCATACCTTCATTTCATGATAAAGGGAACAGAGTCTCAGGAGGAGAAATGTCTTGTCAACAGCCACAAGGCTAGTTAGTTCCTAAGGCATTATTAATAGTTGTTCTGACTCATAGCCCAAGGCCCTTTCACAAACCATTGCAAACCAGACTTTCCAGTTATAAAATATACGTGTTTTTCAGCAATGTTTTAAACATTATATTTTATGTGTGAGCAACCATCATGACAAAGACCATCTTTTAAAACTTATGCTATGAAACCAGAGATTCTCAAAAGTTTCATGCAGCTTGTTCCCAAAAGGCCATCTGATTAGAGTAACATGTATTCTTACACATTTTTAGGATGGAGGAGGAAGCAATTGAAGGGAGATATAGAAAGGAACAATAAGGGGTCTTTTCTCCTTGACATCTTTGCCAAGGCTCCTTGACTCATGAGAGTGTCCAGCCTACTTGAGGAAAATTGTCCAAGAAGTCTAAAGGTTTCTTCCTTTTGAAGTTAATTCAATTCACTTAAAAAAAAATGTAGTAGGCACTGGACATACAAAGATGAATGATACCCTTTATCCTGGGAGCTTAAAATTCAGTGGAGAATGTAGAAGATATACAATACAGGCGGCCCTCCGTATCTGTGACTTCTGCATACTAGGATTCAACCAACCTCAGTCAAAAATATTTGGGGAAAAAAAAAAAAAGACCACAATAAAAATAATACAAATAAAAAAATACAGTATAAGGACATTTACACAGTATTTATGTGTATTAGGTATTATTAGCAATCAAGAGATATTTAAAGTATATGGTAGGATGTGCGCAGGTTATACGCAAGTACTACACTAGTTTATATCAGGGACTTCAGCATCTGAGGATTTGGGTGTATTCAGGGGTCTAGAACTGATTCCTCACAGATACGGAGAGACGACTTGTCACTATATTACCAGATTCAATGTGATTGGTGTCAGAGCAGCAGCAGTAAGTCATTTAGGCACTCAGAAGATGGAGAACCAGTTCTGACAGGAGGAGGAAACTCAAGGCAGGTTTGGGGAGGAGGTGTTGTTTGAGCGATACTTCGAAAGATGGGGAATGAATCCAAGAGTGGAGAGGAAGGAAGAGAAAGGCATTCTTGGCCAAAGACTCAAGAGCAAAGTCTGTGAGGGAAGACGACGTACCATTATGAATGGGATGAAAGAAGGAGGGAAGGTTGGGAACAGAGGGTGCAGCCTGTTCCCAACCCAAAGGCAAGCCTGATGGGAGGCCACTGCTGGAGGAAGCACAGCCTTTCTAGTTGCAGTAAAGAAAGAGAAGCTAGCCCTGGCATCGTGGGCCTCCTTCACCACTGGGGTGCCCTTCCTCTTCAGGAGACCACGGTTCTCAGGCTTCCTCTCTTCACCACAGCCGGCTTGAGCAGGGGGTTTGGCAGATACTCATTCATACTACAGGGTGTTGCCATGGAAATGGATCAAAGTAAGGTGATATCTGGAGAGAACAGTAGCGGCCACTTAGAGCCTCAGAGAGGGGAGAAAGCCTTAATGGAGCCTTCACGCTCTAAGGTGTGGTCCAGAGTGTGCCTACAACACAAGGCACCAAGACAAGACCTGTCACCGGGAACTACCTCACGAACTAAGCAAAATCTCAACAGAACAATGTACACCCACATCCAAAAGAAAATATGCTGGCGTGTAAAAAAGGAAGAAAAACTAGCAAGAAAAATGAAACATTTCAGTTAACTGGCCAACATATTTTAAAATGAAACAAACTTTTAAAAATACAGAAATGTAAGCATTTATTGAGCGCTTACTATACACCAGACTTTGTGCTAAAGGTTTTTGAGGCACACACCTGGAAGGCCAAATCACAATCCAAAATTTGCTTGGTGAGAGTGGAATCGGAACCAAGTGAGCTAGTTGTTGGATGCTGACGGTTCTTGTCATTGAGTTAGGGTAACCAGTTTGTCCTGGTCTGCCCAAGGCTTTCCTAATCATACCAGGAAACCCCTCAGTCCTAGGCAAACTGGGACAATTGATCACTCTACATCAAGTTATAATGGCCCAAAGTTTCCTTCTCTTTTTAGGGCTTACTTGTGGAGAGGACTGATGGTGAAGCAGAACTACAGATTGGCTCGCCCAATTCCATTCCCTTTTCTCATGCGTTTTCCTGCCCTGTAGTAGGGGAAAGCTCATTCTCCAGACTCACTTGCAGCTCGAGCTCCTCATGTGGCTTAGCCTCTGCTAAGCGGATGCAGTGATGTGAGTCTTGGAAGGAGCGAGTGAGCAAAGAGCTGTCAGCCTTGTGTAGGGAGAGGGGACCTTCTGGCAAGCATATCGGCAACAGCCAGCAGGGGCAGGGTAGCTATGGACCCAGCAACTTCCTGATCATGGCAGAGGCCTAGTGCTTCTGGGGGCCCTGCTGGCAACAGCTCCCTTAGTATACCAGTTCTTTTGAGAGGTTCAGTCTAGATTGTGTACCTTCAGCCTTCCCAATGATTTTATGGAGCTATTAGTAGCCATTTATAACTCTCCTTTTGTATAAAGTAGCCAGAGGATTCTGTAATTTACAACAAAAAAGCACAGCCTGATACAGATGGTATATAGGATGCCATCATCAACAGCCTAATAATGGCTTCCTCGAATGCTGCATTGAAAAGAATTTTGAGACCTCATCCAGGCTTAGTGAGAAAAACTGCTCTGATGCATTAGAACCTCTTTTATGGTCCCAGAGAGAGAAGAATTGCATTCGCATCAGACTTTTGCCATCTGTGGTTGACACTATTGACAAAATCATGTATTTTTTCTTTTGTTTTACAACCATACTGTCCTTTTAAGATGTTGTCTGCTAAGGTGTTGATAATTCTGGAAATCAGAAATTTTAGACATATTTCTTTAACCTTAATTTTAGAAATATAAGTTACAACTGTCTTTCATATGAAGAACTGAATAATTGTTGATGTAAATTCTTGAAGAATGTAAATGCTCTGTTGAAAATTTCTTGCTTAGTAAAAATAAAGATTAAAAGATATTTTACATTCTAGTGAGTGTTACATACTCACTATTACATATCTACACATTATAGTATGTGTATATTATATTCAAAGAGTATTATAAACAAAGTGACTAGGCAACAGGGATGAAGATCTTACTCAAGTTTAAATCTATACATCCTATTTCTTATAATCATGATTACAACTTCCCTTTAATATTCAATAGTTTGAGAATGAAATTTTGCTTAGTCCTATATAAAAATTGTAATATGTGTTTGTAATAGGAAAGTATGTTTGTTCAATTGGCTGTAGAAAATGAATATTATAAGAAACTAAATCTTCTCACTTAAACTCCAGATGAGTCTGTGATCAGCCTTTTGGTATTTTCTACTCTACATACTGTTCACATTCTCTTGTTAGAGAACACTATGGTTGGACTTTCTTAAAGTTGTAGAAAGAAAATAAAGCCACCATGACATAATTTAAATACAACACAAAGCATGATTTCTTGAACAATTCTTAGAATGTGCGGTTCCTCATTGTACCACCCACACTAAAAAGGCTTGTCTCTCTTGAGGGAATTTTCTCTCTTGGAGGGATTTTGACTTTCACTTTCACAGGGCAAAAGGGTGAGGCTGTAGCAGAGATGTGATGGGCTGCTGATATCACAGGGCCCAGGCACTGCTTGTTCTGACCCTAGAGCCTAACCTGGGTGAAATCCCTGTGCATCAAACCTGGCACATGGGAGTGGAAAAGGAAACTTATGAAGTTGGAAAGAACTGAAAACAAATTTCCATTTCTTTCTCATTTCATCAAGAGTGGTATCCTCACTAAGGGTCTTTTAGTTGCAAGCAAGACAAATCCACTACAACTATAAACTGATTTTTTTTTTAGGTGGGGGGATGAAAAGGAAACAAAAGGTAAACAGATTAGGAAGAAAGAAATAATATTGCACTTATTTTCACATCATGTGATTGTCTATGTAGAAAATCCAAAAGAATTAACCAAGAAAACTCCTGGAACTAATAAGCAGTTACAGCAGGGACACAGGATACAAGGTTATTACACAAAAGTCAATCACTTCCTTATGGGTTTTTTTGGACATTTCTTTCTTTTGTTTATTATTATACTTTATGTTCTAGGGTACGTGTGCACAATGTGCAGGTTTGTTACATATGTATACATGTGCCATGTTGGTGTGCTGCACCCATTAACTCGTCATTTACATTAGGTATATCTCCTAATGCTATCCCTCCCCCTCCCCTGAACCCACAACAGGCCACGGTGTGTGATGTTCCCCTTCCTGTGTCCAGGTTATCTCATTGTTCAATTCCCACCTACGAGTGAGAACATGCGCTGTTTGGTTTTCTGTTCTTGTGATAGTTTGCTAAGAATGATGGTTTCCAGCTGCATCCGTGTCTCTACAAAGGACATGAACTCATCCTTTTTTATGGCTGCATAATATTCCATGGTGTATATGTGCCACATTTGATTAATCCAGTCTGTCATTGATGGACATTTGGGTTGGTTCCAAGTCTTCGCTATTGTGAATAGTGCCACAATAAACATACGTGTGCATGTGTCTTTATAGCATGATTTATAATCCTTTGGGTATATACCCAGTAATGGGATGGCTGGGTCAAATGGTATTTCTAGTTCTAGATCCTTGAGGAGTTGCCACACTGTCTTCCACAATGGTTGAAATAGTTTACAGTCCCACCAACAGTGTAAAAGTGTTCCTATTTCTCCACATCCTCTCCAGCACCTGTTGTTTCCTGACTTTTTAATGATCACCATTCTAACTGGTGTGAGATGGTATCTTATTGTGGTTTTGATTTGCATTTCTCTGATGGCCAGTGATGACGAGCATTTTTTCATGTGTCTGTTGGCTGCATAAATGTCTTCTTTTGAGAAGTGTCTGTTCATATCCTTTGCCCACTTTTTGATGGGGTTGTTTGTTTTTTTCTTGTAAATTTGTTTGAGTTCTTTATAGGTTCTGGATATTAGCCCTTTGTCAGAGGAGTAGATTATAAAAATTTTCTCCCGTTCTGTAGGTTGCCTGTTCACTCTGATGGTAGTTTCTTTTGCTGTGCAGAAGCTCTTTAGTTTAATTAGATCTCATTTGTCAATTTTGGCCTTTGTTGTCATTGCTTTTGGTGTTTTAGACATGAAGTTCTTGCCCATGCCTGTGTCCTGAATGGTATGCCTAGGTTTTCTTCTAGGGTTTTTATGGTTTTAGGTCTAACATTTAAGTCTCTAATTCATCTTGAATTAATTTTTTTTTTTTTTTTTTTTTTTTT
>NC_037671.1:28093117-28111541 GCF_003255815.1 Theropithecus gelada
GGTACCAGTACCATGCTGTTTTGGTTACTGTAGCCTTGTAGCATAGTTTGAAGTCAGGTAGCATGATGCCTCCAGCTTTGTTCTTTTGGCTTAGGACTGTCTTGGCAATGTGGGCTCTTTTTTGGTTCCATATGAACTTTAAAGTAGTCTTTTCCACTTCTGTGAAGAAAGTCATTGGTAGCTTAATGGGGATGGCATTGAATCTATAAATTACCTTGGGCAGTATGGCCATCTTCACGATATTGATTCTTCCTATCCATGAGCATGGAATGTTCTTCCATTTGTTTGTGTCCTCTTTTATTTCACTGAGCAGTGGTTTGTAGTTCTCCTTGAAGAGGTCCTTCACACCTCTTGTAAGTTGGATTCCTAGGTATTTTATTCTCTTTGAAGCAATTGTGAATGGTAATTCACTCATGATTTGGCTCTCTGTTTGTCTGTTACTGGTGTATAAGAATGCTAGTGATTTTTGCACTTTGATTTTGTATCCTGAGAGTTTGCTGAAGTTGCTTATCACCTTAAGGAGATTTTGAGCTGAGATGATGGGGTTTTCTAAATATACAATCATGTCATCTGGAAACAGGGAAAATTTGACTTCCTCTTTTCCTAATTGAATACCCTTTGTTTCTTTCTCTTGCCTGATTGCCCTGGCCAGAACTTCCAACACTATGTTGAATAGGAGTGGTGAGAGAGGGCATCCCTGTCTTGTGCCAGTTTTTAAGGGGAATGCTTTCAATTTTTGCCCATTCAGTATGATATTGGCAATCACTTCCTTATATTACCAGAAATGAACAAGTAGAAGCTGACATTAAAAAACAAACATTAGCAGGACACAGTGGCTCATGCCTATAGTCCCAACACTTTGAGAGGCCAAAGCAGGAGGATCACTTGAAGCCAGGAGTTCAAGGCCAGCCTAGGCAACATAGTGAGACCATGTCTCTACAAAAAATTAAAGAAATAATAACCAGGGCCGGGCACAGTGGCTCACGCCTGTAATCCTAGCACTTTGGCAGGCCAAGGCAGGCAGATCATGAGGTCAGGAGATCGAGACCATCCTGGCTAACATGGTGAAACCCTATCTCTACTAAAAATACAAAAAAATTAGCCAGGCATGGTGGCGGGTGCCTGTAGTCCCAGCTACTCGGGAGGCTGAGGCAGGAGAATGGCGTGAACCCGGAAGGCAGGGTTGCAGTGAGCCGAGATCGTGCCACTGCACTCCAGCCTGGGCAATAGAGTGAGACTCCGTCTCAAAAAAAAAAAAAAAAAAAAAAGCCAAGCATGGTGGCATATGCCTGTAGTCTCAGATACTTGGGAAGCTGAGGTGGAAGGATTGCTTGAGCCCAGGAGTTCAAGGCTGCAGTGAGCTCTGATCATGCTACTGCACTCCAGCCTGGGCAACAGAGTCAGACTCTGTCTCTAAAATCAAACAAACAGAAAAACAAAAAAAACCCACATTATCATTTAGCAGGAAAAAAAAAGGGTAGGCATATTACAACAAGACAAACGTTTAGACGGCTGAGGATGAGGATGGCCACTGGGAACCCTGGCAGCAATCTATCAGATTTTGCCCGGCCTTCTCCTGCTCTCAGGAGCCATGAGGTCTAATGTGGGCTCCTCAGCACTCAGCTGTCTTCCTGGCCTTGTGGGTAGCACACAGCTGTGGAGTTAAACCAGAGGACTTACTCCGGAGCATACTCTAAAACTGTGTGACCTTAGATAATTTGCTAAACCGCTTTAGGCCTGAGTATCCTGGACCTTGGATAAGAGTAACTATAGTTCCTATCTCATAGGATTGTGGTGAGAATCAAATGAGCTCTTCTGTGTGAAAACAGGGCCTGCTGCATAGCCAGCACTGAATAATCATTAGCTGTTGATCTGGTTTGTGTTCTTTTTGCTCTCTGGGGCTTGGTTTGCTCTGTTTCCCTGGATGTCCAAGCCTGGCAACCTCAGCATGGTGACCTCAGTTTCTGTGTCCACACCACGCCAGTCCAAGCCAATAGCCAGATGGAATGTGATTTTCTTGGTCTCCAAACCAAATTCTTAGCAGGAAGAATCTCCTTGGCTCAGCTGTGGTCATGGAGGCAAATGAACTCAGCTGTGGAGGGTTGAATTGTGTGTGTGGAATGGGGAGGGGTTGGTGGCGAGGGGTAGCAGGTGGAGGTGATAGTTGTAGTCCTCTAAGAAAGAAAGGATATCTTTATTGGCTGGTTAATTATCCCAAAATAGGTGAGCCCAGCAACCCTGCATTTTGTAGTCTTCTGTGATACGTCTTTGATAAGCACTTGTGATGGTAAATTTTAAGCCTAACTTGACTGGGCTCAGGGATGCCCAGATAGCTGGGAAAACATCATTTCTGGGTGTGTCTGTGAGGATGTTTTCAGAAGAGATTAGCATTTAAGTCAATAGACTGAGTAAAGAGGATCACCCTCATCAATGTTGCTGGACATCATCTAATCCATTAAGGGCCTGAATGAAACGAACAGGTAGAGGAAGGGTGATTTTACTTCCTCTGCTTGACTGGGGACATCAAACTTCAGCTCTGAGACATTCAGCTCAAACTGGACTACGTCACTGGCTTTCCTGTGCCTCTACTTGCAGATGGCCAATGATGGGACTCTCTAATAGCATGAGCCAGTTCTTCATAATATATAACTATCTGTCATCTATCTATCTATCTATCTATCTATCTATCTATCTATCTATCTATCTACCTACCTATCTATCACCCATCTATCTGTCACCTATCTATTGATCATCTATCTATCCACCCATCCTATTGCTTCTGTTTCTCTAGAGAACCTTGATGGATACGGCTTTCTTGGTGTTCATCCCAGGCACCTTCCATCCTTCCAATGCCATACCTGTGTGTTGCTCCCCCCTCACCCGCTCTGTGCACTTTTGCTCTGCCCTCAATCTCTTGAATCATTTTGCTCACAAGTGTGGAGTGCCAGAAAGGCCTGGGAGTTTATGTGTTCCCTTCCTCCAGGGCAGCCCTTCACCAGAGACTGCTAACTGCCAGTGTAGGCATCTGAAAGCCCAGCTCCCCTGCCTTGAGTGGGGACAACTCAGAGGCATAATTTGCCCTCCAGAGCTCCCCTGTGGGATCAGGTTGAGGCTGGCACTTTGCCTGGGGTGGCACTCCACTTGCGTTCTTCCCCTTCTCTATCTGGCTTCCCCTGGAAGTATTTTCTAAGTAAATCACTTACACTGGAATCCCGATCTCAGGGTCTGTTTCTAGAGCTCAACTGAAAACAATCCTATGGATCAAAAAAACATGGGCCTGAACTCATGTGTGAGCCATTAACGAATATAACTAATGTCCATGTGAAAAGGATTCTTTCATTCCTCCGAGATTTGGTTTTGTTTCTCCTCCTTGCATTCTTTGGCAGGTCTCACCTACGGAGAGAGGCTGTTGGAGAGCCTGGATCTCTCGGTCTTCAGAAAATGATCTTCTTTCAAAGAAAACAAGGAGGACAGCCGCTCTCACTTGACAAACAGACAAAAAAAGAGAGGTTAGTCTGGTATGTGACTTGATTTTCTTTGCTGCTCCCCAGCTACCACCAAGCCCCCAATCCCACTTCCCCTTGTCAGCCGCGAGAGCCTTTTCTTTTTTGTATTGATATGCTTATTCCTGGACTTTATTCATGTACAAATAGAAATATAGATTTATATGTTTAAACAGATGTAATAATTCTGCATATATTACTCTGCAAGCTGCTTTTTATTTTAACCACACATAAAAAACAATGTTCTTATTTCTTTTTTGCCTTCAGCTTTATTGAGTTATAGTTGACAACACTGTATAAATATAAGGTATGCAATGTGACATTTAACGTACCTATATGTTATGAAATGATCACAATCAAGTTAGCTAACCCATTCACCACCTCACATGGTTCCCATTTGTGTGTGTCTGTGTGTGTGTGTGTATGTCTGTGTGGTGAGAACATTTAGAATCTACTCTTTTCGCAAAATTGAAGTATACAAGGCAATATTATTAACTAGAGTCACCTTGCTGTACATTAGATCCTCTAGGCTTATTTAACTTACAGCTGAAGAGCCATTTTAGCTTTCAGAAAAAGAGACTCTTCCTGCTGAGTCCAGCTGCCTGCCTGAAACCTGAACGTGGATAGACCAGCACACGGAGGCAGGATGAGATGTGACATTTCTAGGACGAGCTGCCACTGTAGCTGATACTCGCTTAGTGACACTCTTCACTCCTATTGCAGAGCTTACTCCTGCTGGTGATAAGGAGAAGTGCTTTGAATGGATCTCAGTGAGAAACGTTTTCTAATGGAGAGAACACACAGCTGGCTGCCTTTTCAGGTCTGAAGCCAACAAGAAGCTCCTTTGGGCCAACAGGGTCTGTCCTTTGAGCTGGGCCAGCCTTGGTGCCAGGCAGATGAGCCAGTCACTGGTAGATAGGGCAGGGTATGAGTGTCCCTAGTTCTTAACCTCACTTCAAAATATTCTGACCACCTCAGCTTAACATGAGTGACTAACATTCTACCACACAAATTCATCTCTTTGGATTGAATACCTGTCGAATGCTAAAATGTAAACCTTCTGAGAGGGATCACACATTTTCTTGTTGCATTAACCAGACTCTTTTGGATGTAAGTGACAGAAACTTAAAATGGTACAAGCATAAACAGAATTTAATTGGCTCAATCATTATGGTAGATGGCTTGAGGCTCAGGTAGATCAGGTGTCAAAACAACGTCATCAGAAATCTTTTTTTCATTTGCCAACTCTGTTTTTCTCGGTTCGCTTCATTCTCCGGGGACAATGATGGCCTCTGGTAACTTCTTACTCACTTAGCAACCCAAAGGAAGGAGTGGCTCTTTCCCTGTCATTCCAGCCCAAATCTCAAAACTGTCCCTTTGACTCAAATGGAGCCATGTGGTCTTCTATAAACCAATCACTGTGACACTAATGGATGAGGTCATGGTCCTGTGCCAATGGCTGGGGTGGGAAAGAAGGGTCAACCCCAACCAAGCCACATATAATGAGAGTGGGAGGGGGCTGTTGAGCAAGGAAAATTTCAGGTGCTCTTACCGTTAGAGGAGAAACTGGATATTAGGAAGGCAATACCAACACCTGTCTACCACACTAAGCAGTTTTCATACCACCAAGGTAATAGTAGCAGAGAGCATCTCCCTACAAGATGAGACATAGTAGAGATGGTAACAAGTCCAGAGCTTGGGGCATCTTACTAGGAAAGCAGGCAGGTTGGAGGATACTGCATTAGGGCTCCTTGAAGAGCTAAGGGGAACCCAGGGGCTCTGAGATTTAACAGTACATTCTTAACAGTACATCTCTCAGATCGGGCTGGGTGTGGTGGCTCATGCCTATAATCCCAGTACTTTGGAAGGCTGAGGCAGGCAGATCCTGAGGTCGGGAGTTCGAGACCAGCCTGATCAATATGGAGAAACCCCATCTCTACTAAAAATACAAAATTAGCTGGGCATGGTGGAACATGCCTGTAGTCCCAGCTACTCAGGAGGCTGAGGCAGGAGAATCACTTCAACCCAGGAGGCAGAGGTTGTGGAAAGTAGCAGGAGAATCCTAGGTAGCTTGACAAGTGTCAGGCAGGGGGCCAGCAATGTCACTCACAATTTATACCCACAAGCTTCCCCCAATTTACGGTAGGCTCAGCCTTCATCCTTCTTTAACAGGAGTGAAATAGTGTATTCATGCTTTTCTGTATCATCCCCCAAGGATCCTTAGTCATGTTCGTGTGAATTGGTGCCCAGCAGGCCCAATTGTGCTGGACTATTCCATGATCTCTTTTTTGTTGTTTTCACAAACAGATAATAGTATGACTGATGGGCAGCTGACATTTTCCAAGCACGATATTATTAGAACATCCTGAGAGCCAGCCTATTCTTCTGCTCTACAGATACGGACACTTGGGCTTGGGGAAAGATGAAGTGATTTTCCAGTCTGTCAGTGGTGGGGCCAGGCTACCGACTCCAGTCATGGGGGTTCTAGCCAACATCTTTAAACTCCATACAATAGCTGAAGCCAGGAAGAATTGAGAAAGTATGGAGGGGAGAATTTCAAGGAGAAAAGGTCAAGGTTTAAAGCAATCAGCCAACAGGGGTAGGGGAAAAGTCCCAGTGTACAAGACATAGCTGTTGACAGTCTGTGAACAGGACCAAGGAGGCAGTGGATGATGAGAACGTGCTGCTCTTTGTTTGCTAACGATGATACCACTATGAGGGGAGTGGCCACATAATTGTTGGCCGAAACCAAGACCTTTTGAGACTGAGAGGGCACTGTTAATTGTACTGGGACGACAGCAATAAGCCAAGACTGGTTTGGGCATACCAGAACACAGGGTCACTCTAACTGGGGCTACTAACAGTAGGGCTGGGATTGTTTTCTGATAGCAGTGATAGATATACATGGATTTGTCCACAGCCCCTCCATCCATCATCCTTTTGGGGTTGCAGGATGGCTGGTGAGGAATGTATTAACTAGCTTTGGTCTTTGTAGCTCTGTGCTCTAACCAACAGAGTTTATCTCCAGACACAGTAGAGTCAGGGGACAAAAGACACAATTTCAATAATTAATTAACTTATTTAATTAAACCAACCATTAGCTAAGCAAGGCAGTATAGCAGAGTGGTTAGTGAATTTCACTTTGAAGTTTAGATCTCAGTGATGTGACTGGGCACAATACTTAATTTCTGTGAGTCTCAGGCTTCTGATCTGTAAAACAGGGACAAGAGCAAACACTATCTGAGCTTTTACTTTGTTTTAGGTGCTGGGCTAAGCACTTTATGTGGATTATTTACTTTAATATCATCGTAACCTTAGGAAGCAGGTACTATCATTACCTCCATTTTGCAGACCAGGGAACTGGAGCTCAGTGGGACAGAGTAACTTGCTTGAGGTCAGAATACCAATTCTACAGGGGCTGTTTTTGGCGATTAAATGAGACAATGCCTATTAAAAGCTTAGCATATTCCACCTGATTAAATTGGTTAATTGTGGCCCGTTGTATGTGAAGTTCAATATTAGACCCTTCCTTTCTTCCTTTTTTTTGAGATGGAGTCTCACTCTGTTGCCTAGGTTGGAGTGCAGGGGCGCAATCTCGGCTCACTGCAACCTCCACCTCCCTGGTTCAAGCGATTCTCCTGCCTCAGCCTCTGGAGTAGCTAGGATTACAGACATGCACCACTACGCTCGGCTAATTCTTGTATTTTTAGTAGAGACGGGGTTTCACCATGTTAGTCAGGCTGGTCTCGAACTCCTGACCTCAGGTATTCCACTTGCCTCGGCCTCTCAAAATACTGGGATTATAGGCGTGGGCCACTGCGCCCAGCCATCTTTATTCTTATTATACATCCTTCCTTGGATAAAGGGGATATATTATTGTGACTTATGCATATTGTCCAAAAATAAAATGAGTCACACATCTGAAGTCTGATTGCACTGGGGCAGCCTGCAACATTCAAGGGTTTTTCTGATCCCTGTAGTCTTGTGTCTTCTGCGAACAGAGATGTATATATTCATGTTAGCATGAGAAAATAGGTTTAAGCCACTTTTAGTAATTTAGATGAATGTTTCGTATAAAGGATGGCTAGCAGCCACAATGCTGGGTGGGGAGAAAATGGCCAAATACTTAATATTTTAAATGAAATTACTTCAGATCTGAATTCTGGGCCTGCCACTGTTGTGACTCTGGACATGTTACTGAGCCTCCTTGAGCCTTCGTCTGTAAAATGGGTTGAATAATGCATATCTTTTAGAGTTGTTATGAGGATTAGAGATAATATATGCAAAACAGTCACATAATGGACACTCAATAAACACTAGTCATTATGACTATTAAAAAACTTAGCATGGCTGGGTGTGGAGGCTCACACCTGTAATCTCAGCACTTTAGGAGGCTGAGGCGGGCAAATCACCAGAGGTCAGGAGTTCAAGACCAGCCTGGCTAACATGGTGAAACCCCGTCTCTACTAAAAAATACAAAAATTTGCCGGGCGTGGTGGCAGGCGTCTGTAAGCCCAACTACTCAGGAGGCCAAGGCAGGAGAATTGCTTGAACCCGGGAGGTGGAGGTTGCAGGGAGTTGAGATTATGCCATTGCACTCCAGCCTGGGTGACAAGAGTGAGACTCCCTCTCAAAAAAAAAAAAAAAAAAAAAAAAAAGCATAGCATATTGACTGAAAAGCCAGTAGAAAGCCCAAATGTAAGTCCCTAATAGTAATTTAACATTCAGTATTACTGTTTTCTTACATTTGTAATTTGGATACTTTGGATCGTATTTCTAACCCACCATATGTCAGGAGAACCCTGTGAATGAAATCCTTTA
Organism: Theropithecus gelada; assembly: GCF_003255815.1. Lineage (NCBI taxonomy): Eukaryota > Metazoa > Chordata > Mammalia > Primates > Cercopithecidae > Theropithecus > Theropithecus gelada. The sequence goes on from NC_037671.1 coordinate 28,101,442, forward strand.
ATACTCTTTAATATCCTAAGAGAGGACAGCATTGTTGACATGACCCGTCTCTGACAGCCTCAAGAATCTGAAACATCCAGGCTGTTCTTGCTGCAGCTGGGAAAATAAAATATCCACACGTATACTTAAACCCAGACAGTTATTTATTTTATTTTTTTTAAAGTGTCCTAAGTGGAGAAGAAGCAGCAAATACAGGATGGGGAGGGAGAGAATCGTTGTTCAATCATCTGTCCTAATTCCTCCTAAACCAATGCTTGTGTTTTGGGAACTCATTTCCAGGCCTCCTGAGCCCTTCCCCTCCCAACTAGCCACTCTCATGTCTCCGGAAATACCTTTAGCATTGCAAAGCACAGGTTTTATGGGCACACTGGGAGTACACTACGAACTTGCAAAGGTCCTGGGACCAGATGAAATCACCGGAACCACCTTCCCCTACACCCAGGCAGAGGGCATAGGAGAAACCTGACTCATGTAGAGGAAGACACAAGTGGATTCATATGGATAGTGTGACACTGGGCAGGCTAATTAACTAGCTCTTTGAGCCTTAGTTTTTTCATTGACAACATAGAGATAACAAAATCTTTGTATCTTAAAAGAAACAATGTTGTATGCTTCACAGAGTACCTGATACATCATAAAAGTTGATAAATGCTAACTGTTATTGCTAAGGATTAACTGAAAATGTCACTGCCTTAGGCAGTATGACCGCAGAATATAAGATGTAGTCCCTGACTTCCAGCGCTTGCAGAGGAGTCAACACTAACTGACCTTAAATGGCCAGCCATCAACCAGAGGCTCAGTTGTGTGGTGTCATGGGGGTTTGGAGAAAGAGAGGTGCAGGCTGGGGATGCCATGGAGGTAAGCACTGAGGATGGTGGAGGTCTTGACAGATGCAAAAAAAGAAGAAACTTAATGGGAGCTATAACTGGCTCAGAGGAAAGGAGTGCTGTGGAAATGGGGTGTGTGACACTCCACAAGGAACAGGAGCTCACCTCACCTGATCTACTCTATCTGAGACCCAGGATCTTGTCTCAGTGGCGAGGCAGAGCCCTCTAAAGGAGTCATCTCATCGACCACCACCCAAGGGTTCTTCAAATCCTGAGCCTATAAACGCTAGCGCAGGAGTAGAAATCCAATCCACACTGTGGAATGAGAATCAGTTGTAGGTTTCCTTACAGTTACTTTGAATGTTATACATGATAAACTGTAAATGATACTATGAGTTTTTAGTATGACTTGTTCATTCATTTCCAATATAAATTGATGAAAACCCTTAGCTGAGTATGGTGATAAGAATGAACTCTGCTCTGTTCTGATTTGTGTTTCTATTTATCTCTGGCTATCCAGTTCATACCTCCTCTGTGTCCAGTTATTCTACAGGGGGCCAAACTCAGATAAATGCTAAAACTCATCATGCATCAAAGAAAATTCTTCATTTTGGTGTAGCACTATAAGTTCAGAGTGTTTTTGCAATTATATCCCTAAGCAGTTTTTACTTTCTGTAATAAGCTTTACAAAATATAAGCCCAGGCTGAATTATTATCCTCAGAAGGATTTCTCCCTTTGTCCAATTTTGTAGTACTGCTCTTTTTCCTTAATCTGGACACTTTTTCTCCAGTTGCCTCTTTTCTGCCCCAAGTCACTAGTGAGAAATAAGAGTGAAGTTTGGTATTTTGTCCTCTTAACGGGAAAAGTCAATTCCAGATGGGACCCAACCAAGCTCAAAATAGTTCTCTTCTGGGCAGGGGCACAAATGCTACATTTCCTAGGTAATATTATTGAAGCATGTCTGGCTTCATACATACTTTGTAAAAAAGAAAAGAAAGTATACAATGATAACGTAATAATAATAATTATTAGGCATGTACCATTTTCAGAATTCACTGTAAGTTCTACAGAGATGCACCAGAGCTGTGGATACTTTAGCTGGTGGGGTTCGGGCCGCTGGGACTCACTGTTGCAATGGTCACAAATGCCCTAATCATTGAGTCCCAAATGTCTAGTTGAACTTAATGCTTAATAACATCTAGCTACCCAGAGGGCAACAAAATGTTTGTTCCTGGCTTGTGAGGCCACGATATTTTAATTTTTTTTTTTTCCCACAGAACTATTGGCCTGAGGCCCCTGGAAACATTGCTTCATTGCTTGGCCTTATAAGAATTCACTTGACCTATTTTGTGGAAGCACATTTACCCCAGTCTTAGAGGTTTTCCATGCAAAAGGGATAAATGAAAATTTTTACTGCTAAGTCTCATTCACCCAAGCCAATCACAGCTACTAAAATGACCAGGTTGGTAAATGCTGTTTTAATAGAAACAGGCTCTCCACAGGTCCGGATTGGGTAGGTCCATGCCTCAAAAATGAAAAATTCTCTTCTTAGCTCCTTTAGCTGGATTACTGGGCAGGGCTACCATTTTGTGAGTAGCAGATAATTATTAACACATGAGGCTCTCTCATTCAGACCGCACCCTTCAATGGCGTGATATCTGTGGTTACACAGAGCAGTCCAATCCTCCCATTTTGGTTTTTTAATTATGTAAATGAAAGAAAAAAACTACTCAACTCCCATCTGCCCAAAGGTTGAGGCTAAGGAGGACTCTAAGAACCTACCCCCTACAAGATGGCATTTCAAAGTTAAGGGAGTCTAGCTTTTGTGTACTGAAGGGAATGTTCATTAAGAAATAAATGTCTTAGACATAGGCCCCTTTCCTATTCCTGGTTGGCCTAAAGATGCATAATTTGGAAAAAAAAAAAAAGCAGAGCTTGGGGGGTGGGTGGGAAGAAGTGACTTCAAAACACAAGAAGTAACATTGCTTTGTCTAATAAAGTGAAGTTTGAACTCCTCTGCTTGGCAAGTTAGGAAAATATCCTTTCCTTCCTAAAAATGGAGACAACTTTCTGGGAAAATAAACATTTATTGCTCAAAGGTCTGTGGGTTTGAGTTCACCTTCACCTGCATGTTTAGCCGTGGGAAGATCTCTAAGACAGCCATGCTAAGAGTGTACCTGCCTGCCCTGGATGCCAGGAGGCCTTGAGGGAGCAGGGCTCGCTCCCTCTCAGCCATGGACCCCGGGGTCTTGCAGTGATAAAGGTGGTGGCTGATTGCACCTATGAAGTCATTGAGGAATTATTAGTGTAAATATTTCATTTGGAAATGCACTGCCTGGGAACAGGCATGGTCCTAGGATGAGTTCCTATGAGTGGAAGGGGGTCTCCTAAATCTTGGGTGAAGAATGCCTGGGTGAGATAGGAAGGAGAGACAATTTTTTTCCCTCTGCCTATAAAGAGGGCTGGATTTAAGAGCAAGAAAGAATGATTAGGAGTTGTGTGCATCCCAAGGAGCCCTCCTGTGAAGGGAGCCTTAGGGTGGGTGTGGTGGGGCATGCTTGTAGTCCCAGCTACTAGGGAGGGTGAGGTGGGAACGTTGATAGAGGTTGGAGTTTGAGGCCAGCTTGGGAGACATAGTGAGATCTTCCATCTCATTCAGGAAGGAGGGGAAGGAAGGGAAGCGAAGGAAGGGAAGGGAGGGGGGAAGGGAGGGAGGGAGGGAGGGAGGGAGGGAAGAAGGGAGGAAGGAAGAAAGGGAGGGAGGGAAGGTTTTTCACCAAAATAAGAGGAAGTCATACTTAGCAAAAAACTTTAATTTTTAACCTTCTGCTCCGTAGTGTCCTTAATTACCCGAAAGCTTCAGTGAAGCGTGCCACACATCAGCCTGCAAGGCGGTGGGGTGAACAGGAGGCTACAGGGTGGAGGGGGTATCTGTGTGAAGACCCAAGGGAGAGCTTCCAAGGGACCACTGGAACCCCAAAGGAATCCCCTCTCTTTCTAGATGCATCAGATGAAACAGACTCTTGAAAAGGTGAAAGGCAGCCGCTTTGGTTACTTTGAAGTCCTCATGGAGTCCACAGCTACAGCTTTCAAAGGGGCAAAAAGGAACTAGTGCGCCGGCCGCAGGGGTTCTATGTGGTCCTCTTCCGCCACCTGTCGACGATATAGGCTCATTGCCGTTTCCAAATGTACCTACTTGCAACTGTTCAAGGTCGTATTTTCTCCATTCAAATTAAAACTGAGTCCACAGGGAAGATACTTATTCTTACAGATCTAGCTTAGCTATGTTTTTGGTTCAACTAACCTTGATTTTTAGCTGTTAAAATAATAACATGGCCATAACAAGGAGGCAAAGTTCTGATATCTTTTTTCTTACATTTGGTTAATGTTTTAGAATATATAGAGGCACTGAATAAGGTTTTTGTGGTTTCTCAGAAAACATTATCACTCTAAAGGTGTTGAAAGCATTTTTGGAAAAGTAGGAGCGTACGAGTAACATTTGCAAACAGCAGAGTGGCAGTTTCTGCAGAATTCACATTGTGGAGCACCATGGGAAATATGTTTAGGTAGGGCACAGAAGATTGTCCATATTACATGGGCCTGCACATTCACTGGAAGACGGAGATGCTTCAGAACAATTGTTCAGATCCTTTGATTCCATAATCCAATTTCAAGAATTTGTTGCAAGAAAAGAATTTAAAAGCATGAAAAATGTAATATGGATGATATTTTTCATAAGATTGTTTAATAGTCAACAACTGAAGAAAAGTTGAGGCTATAGCTCATTCAGAATACGGAATATTATAATTATTTTAACATGTAGTAATATGGAAAAATGCCTAAGAAGATATAAAATATCTAAGTAAAAATAGAAATATTTAATACAGCTGGAAAAGAATACTAAAAATATTATGACTGAGTTAGAGTGGTGGAATTAAGGGTTTACAATGTTATATATACTAATGTTTTTGTTTTTCTAATTCCACAAATATAAAAATTCTTTATAATAATACATTTAAATGATACAGAAGCATATAGAGTAAGAGGTAGAAGATCCTATTACCTTCCTGTCTGTCTTCTCCCTGTTAATAGTAAGCACTTCACATCTTTGTCCTTGGAGTTACACACACACACCCCCCAACACACACCCCCACACACACACACCCACACCCACACCCCCATGTAATGTATATGTTGCACACACACATCATATATTATTTACAGGTATACCTCAGAGTTATTGTGGGTTTGATTCCAGACCCCACAAGAAAACAAATCTCTCAATAAAATCAGTCACACAAATTTTTTGGTTTCCCAGTGCATATAAAAGTTATGTTTATACTCTATTATAGTCCATTATAAGTACAAGAGCATTATGTCTAAAAACCAATTATATATATTAATTTAAAAAATGGTTCATTGCTAAAAAACATCCTAGTGATCATCTGAGCCTTCAGTGAGTTGTAATCTTCTTGCTCGTTGAGGGCCTTGCCTCGATGGTGGTAGTTGCTAAAGGTTAGGGTGGCTGGTGCAATTTCTTAAAATAAGACAGCAGTGAAGTTTACCACATCAATTGACTCTTCCTTTGACAGAGGATTTCTCTATAGCATGTGATACTCTTTGATAGCCTTTTAATCACCATAGAATTTCTTTCAAAATTGGAATCAATCCTCTCGAATCCTGCCACTGTTTTATTAACTAAGTTTATGTCATATTCTAAATCCTTTGATGTCATTTGGACAATGTTTGCAGCCTCTTCACCAGGAGTAGATTCCATCTCAAGAAACCATTTTCCTTGCTCATCCATAAGAAGTAAATCCTCATCTGTTAAAGTTTTATCATGAGATTGCAGCAAGTCAGTCACATCTTCAGGATTTACTACTAATTCTAGTTCTTTTGCTATTTCAACCACACCTGCAGTTACTTCATACACTGAAGTCTTGAACCCCTCAAAGTCATCCAAGAGAGTTGGAATCAACTTCTTCCAAGCTCCTGTTAATGTTGATATTCTTACCTCCTCCCCATGAATCACAGATGTTCTTGGTAGCATCTAGAAAGGTGAATCCTTTCAGAAGGTTTTAAATTTACTTTGCCCAGGTTCATGAGAGGAATCAATATCAGTGGCAGTTATGGCCTTATGAAATGTATTTGTTAAATAATCAGGCTTAAAAGTTAAAATTACTTCTTGACCCATGGGCTACAGAATGGATGTTGTGTTTGCAGGCATGAAACTTTAATCTCCTTGTATATTTCCATCACAGCACCAGAGTGACTTGGCACATTGTCAATGAACAATAATATTTAGAAAGAAATATTTTTTCTGAGTAGCAGGTCTCAACAGTGGGCTTAAAATATTTAGTAAAGTATGCTGAAAACAAATATGTTATCTGAAAACAGACTTTGTTGTTCCATTGATAGAGGACAGGCACAATAATGTGACATAATTCTTAAGGGCTCTAGGTTCTTAGAATAGTAAATGAGCATTGGTTCCAACTTAAAGTCACCAGCTGCATTAGCCCTGAACAAAAGATTCACATTGTACTTTGAAGCCAGGCATTGACTTCTCCTCTCTAGCTATGAAAGTCCTAGTTGGCATCTTCTTCCAATAGAAGGCTGTATCATCTATATCGAAAATCTGTTGTTTAGCGTAGCCACTTTCATCAGTGATCCTAACTAGATCTTCAGAATAACTTGCTACAGTTTCTACATCAGCACTTACTGCTTTGGACTGTTTTTTTTCCAGCACAATTTTGTTTATTATTATTATTTTTATTTCAATAGGTTTTTGGGGAACAGGTGGTGTTTGATTACATGAATAAGTTCTTTAGTGGTGATTTCTGAGATTTTGGTGCACCCATTCACTCGAGCAGTGTACACTGTACCCAATGTGTAGTGTTTTGTCCCTCACCCTCCTCCTACCCTTTCCCCGAGTCTCCAAGGTCCATTTTATCATTCTTATGCCTTCGCATTCTCATAGCTTAGCTCCCACTTATAAGCCAGAGCATACTATGTTTGGTTTTCCATTCTTGAGTTACTTCACTTAGAATAATGGTCTCCAGTTTCATCCAGGTTGTGTGAATGCCACTATTTCATTTATTTTTATTTTATTTTATTTTTCTTAATATACTTTAAGTTCTGCGGTACACGTGCAGAAAGTGCAGGTCATGCTATGGTGGTTTGCTGTGCCCATCAACCCATCATCTACATTAGGTATTCCTCCTAATGCTATCCCTCCCCTAGCCACCCATCCCACAACAGGCCCCGGTGTGTGATGTTCCCCTCCCTGTGTCCATATGTTCTCATTGTTCTACTCCCACTTATGAGTGAGAACATGTGGTGTTTGGTTTCTGTTCTTGTGTTAGTTTGCTGAAAATGATGGTTTCCAGCTTCATTCATGTCACTGCAAAGGACATGAACTCATTGTTTTTTATGGCTGCATAGTACTCCATGGTATATATGTGCCACATTTTCTTTATCCAGTCTATCATTGATGGGGATTTGGGTTGGTTCCAAGTCTTTGCTGTTGTGAACAGTGCTGCAATAAACATACATGTGAATGTGTCTTTATAGTAGCATGATTTATAATCCTTTGGATATATACCCAGTAATGGGATTGCTGGGTCAAATGGTATTTCTGGTTCTAGATCCCTGAGGACTCGTCACACTGTCTCCCACAATGGTTGAACTAATTTACACTCCCACCAACAGTGTAAAAGTGTTCCTATTTCTCCACATCCTCTCCAGCATCTGTTGTTTCCTGACGTTTTAATGATTGCTGTTCTAACTGGCATGAGATAGTATCTCACTGTGGTTTTGATTTGCATTTCTCTAATGACCAGTGATAATGAGCTTTTTTTCATATGTTTGTGGGCCATGTTAATGTCTTCTTCTGAGAAGTGTCTATTCATATCCTTCACCTACTTTTTGATGGGGTTGTTTTTTTCTTGTAAATTTGTTTAAGTTTTTTGTAGATTCTGGATATTAGCCCTTTGTCAGACAGGTAGATTGCAAACATTTCCTCCCATTCTGTAGGTTGCCTGTTCACTCTGATGGTGGTTTCTTTTGCTGTGCAGAAGCTCTTTAGTTTAATTAGATCCCATTTGTCAAATTTGCTTTTGTTGCCATTGCTTTTGGTGTTTTAGTCATGAAGTCTTTGCCCATGCCTATGTCCTGAATGGTATTGCCTAGGTTTTCTTCTAGGGTTTTTATGGTTTTAGGTCCTACATTTTAAGTCTTTAATCCATCTTGAGTTAATTTTTATATAAGGTGTAAGGAAAGGGTCCACCTGGCACTTTTATATTATGGAGACTGCTTCTTTCCTTAAACCTCGTGAACCAACTCCTGCTAGCTTCAAACTTTTCTTCTGCAACTTTCTCACCTCTCTCAACCTTCGTAGATTTAATAAAGTTAGAACTTTGCTCTGGATTAGGCTTTGGCTTGAGGGAATGTTGTGGCTGGGTTGATCTTCTATCCAGACCACTAAAACTTTCTCCATATCAGCAGTAAAGCTGTTCTGCTTTCTTATTTGTGTGTTCACAGGAGTAGCACTTTTAATTTCCTTCAAGAACTTTTCTTTTGCATTCATAACTTGCCTAACTCTTTGGTGCAAGAGGCCTAACTTTTGGCCTGTCTTGGCTTTCAACATGCCTTCCTCAGTAAACTTAATCATTTCTAGCTGTGGATTTAAAGTGAGAGACGTGTGACTCTTCTCTTCCTCTCTTCCTTTCACTTGAATACTTACAGGCCATTGTAGGGATCTTAATTGGCCTAATTTCAAGAGTGTCACATCTCAGGGTATAAAGAGGCCAGAGGGAAGAGAGGAAGATGGAGGAACAGCGTGTGGGTGTGGCAGTCAGAACACACACAATATTTATTAAGTTTTCTGTCTTATATGGGTTTGTGGTGCCCCAAAACAATTAGAATAGTAACGTGAAAGATCACTGATCACAGATCATAATAGCAGATATAATAATAATGAAAACATTTGAAAAATGAGAATTACCAAAATGTAACACAGAGACATGAAGTGAGCCCCTGGTGCTGGGAAAATGGCTCGATAAACTGCTGAATGCATAGTTGCTACAAACCTTCAATTCACACACACACACAAAATGTAATATCTGTGAAGTACAATAAAGCATAATAAAACAAGTTGTGCCTGTAAAGTGCTATTTAAACATAAAAGTGATATTATTATACCTTGGTTCTTTAAAAATGTGCATTGTCATTCAAAAGCTAGCAGAAGGCAAGAAATAACTAAGATCAGAGCAGAACTGAAGGAGATAGAGACACAAAAAACCCTCTAAAAGATCAATGAATCCAGGAGTTAGTTTTTTGAAAAGATCGACAAAATTGATAGACCACTAACAAGACTAATAAAGAAGAAAAGAGAGAAGAATCAAATAGATGCAATAAAAAATGATAAAGGGGATATCACCACCGACCCCACAGAAATACAAACTACCATCAGAGAATACTATAAACACCTCTATGCAAATAAACTAGAAAATCTAGAAGAAATGGATAATTTCCTGGACACTTACACTCTCCCAAGACTAAACCAGGAAGAAGCTGAATCCCTGAATCGACCAATAGCAGGCTCTGAAATTGAGGCAATAATTAATAGCCTACCAACCAAAAAACGTCCAGGACCAGATGGATTCACAGCTAAATTCTACTAGAGGTACAAGGAGGAGCTGGTACCATTCCTTCTGAAACTATTCCAATCAATAGAAAAAGAGGGAATCCTCCCTACCTCATTTTATGAGGCCAACATCATCCTGATACCAAAGCCTGGCAGAGACACAACAAAAAAAAGAGAATTTTAGACCAATATCCCTGATGAACATCGATGCAAAAATCCTCAATAAAATACTGGCAAACCAGATCCAGCAGCACATCAAAAAGCTTATCCCCCATGATCAAGTGGGCTTCATCCCTGGGATGCAAGGCTGGTTCAACATACGCAGATCAATAAACGTAATCCAGCATATAAACAGAACCAAAGACAAAAACCACATGATTATCTCAATAGATGCAGAAAAGGCCTTTGACAAAATTCAACAGCCCTTCATGCTAAAAACGCTCAATAAATTCGGTATTGATGGAACGTATCTCAAAATAATAAGAGCTATTTATGACAAACCCACAGCCAATATCATACTGAATGGGCAAAAACTGGAAAAATTCCCTTTGAAAACTGGCACAAGACAGGGATGCCCTCTCTCACCACTCCTATTCAACATAGTGTTGGAAGTTCTGGCTAGGGCAAT
>NC_037671.1:28111551-28234251 GCF_003255815.1 Theropithecus gelada
AGAGTCCTCAGAAATAATACCACACATCTACAGCCATCTGATCTTTGACAAACCTGACAAAAACAAGAAATGGGGAAAGGATTCCCTATTTAATAAATGGTGCTGGGAAAATTGGCTAGCCATAAGTAGAAAGCTGAAACTGGATCCTTTCCTTACTCCTTATACGAAAATTAATTCAAGATGGATTAGAGACTTAAATGTTAGACCTAATACTATAAAAACCCTAGAGGAAAGCCTAGGTAATACCATTCAGGACATAGGCATGGGCAAAGACTTCATGTCTAAAACACCAAAAGCAATGGCAGCAAAAGCCAAAATTGACAAATGGGATCTAATTAAACTAAAGAGCCTCTGCACAGTAAAAGAAACTACCATCAGAGTGAACAGGCAACCTACAGAATGGGAGAAAATTTCTGCAATCTACTCATCTGACAAAGTGCTAATATCCAGAACCTACAAAGAACTCAAACAAATTTACAAGAAAAAACCCCATCAAAAAGTGGGCAAAGGATATGAACAGACATTTCTCAAAAGAAGATACAGCCAACAGACACATGAAAAAATGCTCATCATCACTGGCCATCAGAGAAATGCAAATCAAAACCACAATGAGATACCATCTCACACCAGTTAGAATGGCAATCATTAAAAAGTCAGGAAACAACAGGTGCTGGAGAGAATGTGGAGAAATAGGAACGCTTTTACACTGTTGGTGGGATTGTAAACTAGTTCAACCATTATGGAAAACAGTATGGCGATTCCTCAAGGATCTAGAACTAGAAGTACCATTTGACCCAGCCATCCCGTTACTGGGTATATACCCAAAGGATTATAAATCATGCTGCTATAAAGACATATGCTCACGTATGTTTATTGTGGCACTATTCACAATAGCAAAGACTTGGAATCAACCCAAATGTCCATCAGTGACAGACTGGAATAAGAAAATGTGGCACATATACACCATGGAATACTATGCAGCCATAAAAAAGGATGAGTTTGTGTCCTTTGTAGGGACATGGATGCAGCTGGAAACCATCATTCTCAGCAAACTATTGCAAGAACAGAAAACCAAACAGCGCATGTTCTCACTCATAGGTGGGAACTGAACAATGAGCTCACTTGGACTCGGGAAGGGGAACATCACACACCGGGGCCTATCATGGGGAGGGGCAAGGGGGGAGGGATTGCATTGGGAGTTATACCTGATGTAAATGACGAGTTGATGGGTGCTGACGAGTTGATGGGTGCAGCACACCAACATGGCACGAGTATACATATGTAACAAACCTGCACGTTACGCAGATATACCCTAGAACTTAAAGTATAATAATAAAAAAAAATGTGCATTGTATGTCTTTCTGGATCAATAAACATAGAGCTACTTCATTGTTTTTAACCACTATATATTAACATAATGTGATTTACTCTAATATATTTATTTCTTAATTGATAGATGCTTATTTCTTCTAAGCTCTAAAATGATATATAATTTTGCCAGTGCCCTATCTTGTACATTTATCTCAGTGTACCATATTAGTAAATTAAGCTTCTTTTCATTGGCCATTTATGTTTCCTTAGATAATTTTCTATTAACTCCTGGGTTCAAGTGATCCTCTCATCTCAGCCTCCCAAGTAGCTAGGATTACAGGCCTGCACCACCATGCTTGGTTAGGTTTTTTTGGTCAGTTTTACTTTCAAAGCAACATTGTGTTCCACGAAAAACGGTGGCCAGTGTAGTTCGTGGCTCAATAACGTAGGCTCCTTCCCTTGGGACAACTGTCACAATTGATTACGCGGCAGAAGTGCTGTGCTCATTCTTCCTGTAAGACGTACTCAAGATCCTTATTAAATTTATACATTTAATAAAATCAGTGCTTTTTCTTGCATCATCATGGATGTTAAATAAAACAATATATATATATTTTTTATTTATTTTTATTTATTTATTTTTTTTACTGTAAGCACCTAATACAATGACTGTTAGCACGGTCTGGTGTCTCTGCCTCTGTCCGGCATAAGGTGTCAGCACTTATACACACTGTGATGTAAGGGTCAACAAGCAGAGGAAATGGCAAAAAATTTTAGTATTATTTTGAAAATAGTTCTGACCTCAAGGACTTTGTAAAAGGGTCTTGGGGACCTCCATGGATCTGTGATCATCACTTTAAAGAATTGCTTCAGGCTGGGTGCGGTGACTCACGCCTGTAATTCCAGCACTTTAGGAGGCCAAGGTGGGCGGATCACGAGGTCAGGAGTTTGAGACCAGCCTGACCAACATGGTGAAACCCTGTCTCTACTAAAAATACAAAAGCCAGGTGTGGTGGCGGGTGCCTGTAATCCCAACTACTCAGGAGGCTGAGGCAGGAGAATCACTTGAACCTGGTAGGCGGAGGTTGCAGTGAGCTGAGATTAGGCCACTGCACTCCAACCTAGGCAAGAGAGTGAGACTCCATCTCAAAAAAAAAATTGCTTCAGCGGAGAATTTTGTGGTATGAATATACCACAATTTAATCTTCTAATGGGCATTTGGGGGTGCTTCCAGGTTTCTATTAGAAAAAGGGATGCTATGAATATTCTTATAGATAACGTGTTTTTGTGAATACATGTGTGCATTTTTGTTGGGTATATACTGATGAGGGGGATTGTGGAGTCGTAGATTACATGTATGCTCACTTTAGGGGTGCCTCATGATTAACCAAAGGGATTGTACTAATTTATACTCCCCCAGCAGAGTATGAGACTTCCTATGGCTCCACATCCTCAGCGACACTTGAAGCCGCCTTTTTCATGTTAGCCATTCTGGTAGATGGGTAGTGATAGCTCAGTGGAGTTTTAATTTGCCTTTCCGCAAGGAGTAATTAATTTGAGCATCTTTTCAAAGCTTCTTTTGTGAGTAGTTAGAAATTTTCTATTACTCTATTATTGGTCTTTTAAATTTGTAAGAGCCACCCTGTGGCTTACCTTTTTATTCTCTTAATACCATTCTCAGTGAATAGGTTATTAATAGGTTAATAGTAGCTTATGAATAGATTATCAATAGCTTAATAGGTTATTTTGAAATTTACATATAATAAAATTTACCCTTTTAGATGCACAGTGCTATGAGTTTTGTCAAATGCATAGAGTTGTGTAACTTCCACCACCATCAAGATACCGAACGGTTCCATCCCCCCCAAAATTTTACTCATGCTGCTCCTTCATAGTAACTGCCTCTTCTTCCCACTAAACTCTGGCAACCACTGATTTGTTCTCAAACTATATATTTTGTATTTTGAGTCTGACTTCTTTCGTGTGGTGTAACGCATTCAAGATGTATTCGCATTGCATGTGTCAACAGTTTATTCCTTTTAATTATGAAATAGTATGCCATTGTACAGATGCACTAGCTTTTGTTTAGCCATGTGCCAGTTGAAAGGTATTTGAATTGTTTCAAGTTTAGGAGTAATTCTGAATAAAGCTGCTGCAAACATTATTAAGTTTTTTGTGAACCTATTTCCATTTCTCTTGGGTAAACAGCTGAGAGTGAGATTGCTGGGCCATGAATAGAGTTTATATTTACTGTAGTCTAATTGTTCAATTTTTTTCTCTTGATGGTTAGGGCTGCTTTGTGTTCTGTTTAAGAAATCTTGTCAGCAAGGTCACAAAGATATTTCCATATATCATCATCTAGAAGTTTTATTGTTTTGCTTTTCACATTTAGATCTATAATTCACCTCACATTGATTCCTTGTTTCTGTTATAACATAGGGGTCAAGGCTCCAAGCATATGACATCCAATTCAACTAGCACATTTGTTTAAATCACCTTCTCCACTGATCTGCAGTACCATCTTTGTCTTAAAGGAAGTCTCCATGTTTGCCTGAGTTTTTGTGCTTTCCATTCTGTTATATTGATCTGTCTCCCTTGAGCCACTTACCCTACTGTCAAATTACTATAAATTTTGTTATCCGGTAGAACATATACTGTCTTCTTCTACTCCTCCCTCTCCACCTCCTTCTCCCCTTCTTCCTACCCTCCTTATTCCTCATCTTCTTTAAAGAGTGCCTTGGTTACTCTTGAAATTTTCTATTGCTACACACATTTTAGAAACTGCCTCTCAATTTCCATAAAATAAATACCTGTTGAAAGGCTTAAAACTTGTTGGGTAAATTTGACATTTAAAAAATATTGAGTCTTGGCAGGGCACGGTGGCTCACACCTGTAATCCCAGCATTTTGGAAGACCGAGGTGGGCGGATCACCTGAGGTCAGGAGTTCGAGACCTGCTTTGCCAACATGGTGAAACCCCGTCTCTATGAAATCTACAAAAATTAGCTGGGTGTGGTGGTGGGCACCTGTAATCCCAGCTCCTCAGGCAGCTGAGGCAGGAGAATTGCTTGAACGCTGGAAGTGGAGGTTGCAGAGAGCTGAGATCGGGCTACTGTACTCCAGCCTGGGTGTCAGAGCAAGACTGTCTCAAAAAAAAAAAAAAAAAAAAAAAAAAAGATTGAGTCTTCCAGTTCATTAGCATGACATGTCCCTCTATTACATCTTTGATATTTAGGTTTAGCTCAATACTGTTTTGTAGCTTTTGTTTAGAGATAGTGCACATACTTTATTAGATTTATTCCTAGGTATTTGATATTTTGATGTTATTATAAAAGGCATCTTTTAAAATTTTTATTTTCTGTTGATCACTGATAAATATTAGTTTTTTTCTGTATATTGACTGTATATCAGAAACCTTGCTAAACATTATTTCTACTTATCTGTAGAATGTTTTGAATTTTCTGTGTTCACAAGAATATTGTCTGCAACTAATCTATTTCTTCTAATAATTATACTTCGTATTTCTTGCCTTATTGCACTGACTAGAATTTTCATTATATTGCAATACTTCCAATCTGGGAAGGTTTAAACATCTCACTGCTAAAATATTTGCTGTAGTGTTTCTTTCAGAGAAAGATCTTTTCTATTCCCAGTTACTATGAGTTTCTTTATTCACTTAAGTTCATGAATGGCTATTAAAACATTTATCAAATGTTTTTTGTACATATATTGACATAATCCTATACAATTTCTTCTATTTATAGTCAGGGTCTTACTCTGTTGCCCAGGTTGAGTGCAGTGGCATGACCCTGGCTCACTGAAGCCTCCACCTCCTGGGCTCAAGTGATCTTCCTGCCTCAGTCTTCTGAGTAGCTGAGATTACAGGTGCATGCCGTGATGCACAGCTAATTTAAAAAAAAAATTTTGTAGAATCTTACTGTGTTGCCCAGGCTGGTCTGAAATTGCTGGTCTCAAACTCCTGCGCTTAAGTGATCCTCCCACCTTGTCCTCCCAAAGTGCTGGGATTACCAGCGTGAGCCACCGTGTCCAGACTAAAATTTCTCCTTTATTCAGTTAATGTGGTTGATTTTCACATGTGAAACTAACTTTGCATTGAGACTAAAGCCAACTGAGTTGTAATAAATCATCCTTTTTATAAATTGCTAGGTTCGATTTGTTGATACTTTGTTTGGGATTTTGCATCTGTGTTCATTTCTGAAATTGTCCTGAAATTTTTGTTTCCCCACATGTTCTTGTCATGTGTTGGTGTCAATATTTTTGCTTCAAAAAACAAGTTAGGGGGCCAGGTGTGGTGGCAGCGCCCAAGAGCTAGCAGCTTCCCTGGCACTCTTTAGGGTGACTTCACACTAGGAGCGTGTCAATCATGAGACATCTCCCAGTAAATGGCTTTGAGCAGATTTTGAGGCATTCAGTTTCTTGACCTTTTCTGGAATTGGCAGATGTCTGCGGAGGAAAATCAGTCCCTGATGCCAAGATTATCGTACTTTTATGAGTTCCCTTCCTCTTCTGATCTTGGTAGCAGTGGAAGTGGTAGAAATTGGTCAGACCCTGGATATATTCTGAAGGTGGAGGTGACAATTTGTTGACAGAGTGGATGTGAGGGCCAAGTAGAAAGATGATTTCATGGTTTTTTATTTAAGTAATGGAAGTGAGACATGAGATACTAGAGATGGGGAGAGAGCAGGAGATGTGGGGATATATGCAAGAAGAGTGCAAAGGGAAGTGAGGACATAGGAGCTGATATCAGGTCAGTGAATTGGTGGTCTGGTTGTCAAGGAACTGGTGATATCAGGATATCAGAAGGAGAGAACTGGAAAGATAGCATGAGAATATAGACTTAGTATGAGAAAAATTCATATTTTAAAATAATCTTTTATTTGTTCACCATAGACACTCTGACCTACATTATATTGATATACATTATATTTATTTTCAGTGAAAATTGAATAATTTATCACACAGGATAAATCACAAAATATAATTCCTCAATTTCTAGCATTATTGTTATGCATAATGTGTGTGGTTAACCAGAATAATCAAACATCATTGATGTTAATCTAAATGAGAAGTTGGTAATAAACACTTCTATTACTAAGTATGAATCTAGAAATTTCAGGAAACAAATTCCACCATTGAATTTTTGTATCTTCAGAATCAGACGTAGCATATATAATCAGAAAATAAATTTTGAAATTCAAATCAGTGGTGTGTGTGTTGGAAATGTCAACATGTAAAACAGAATCCTAGTTAACAATCACATTTTCCTAGGAAAAAATTTGTGTCTTAATCATACGAATATCACAAAAACAGGCCATTTCCTATCCTCATTGTAGTTTTGGATGTTTTCCTCTTCCTGTTTCCTTGGTGATTGGATTCGTATCTACTACAGTTATGCTTTGTTTTCCACAGATAATTTGTTCTTATTGGGTTCATTGGTTCTTTTTGTAGAGAACTGTGGATGGAATAAAATATTTTTTAATCTCGCTATGTAGTGATCTATAAATGTAAGCTATATACACAAATCACAAAGGCAACATAGAATTATCCATTGCTGATGTCATAAAGCATAGTCTCTTTGCTGTAAGCTTCCTGTATTCAAGATGTAATGATAAATTTTTATTTTGTTTTTCATTCATCAGTGAATTCTTGAAATTTTCATGTGGTTTTGCATTCCTGTGAAATGAAGATATTATTAATGAACAACAGTATGAGTCTCATTTCAATGCTTTTTCATTTTCTTACTGCATTGGGGCAAATTTTTATTCTTATTTAGTTCAAGGTCTATAATGCTTTAAGATAAGCGAGAATCTAAAACAGGAATGTGAACTGGAATATGACCTTCCTCCTAAGTTCTTAAGGATTTACCAACTGACTGTGGGCCACATGGTGCTCCTGTTTATTTCGTGGGGCTGACATGGTCAATAGCTATTGTTCACTTTCCGTGGCATGTCACTTTTCTAGACATGCCTCATACTGTGACACAACCCTGTGAGGTAAATGCTATTATTACATTCATTTTACAGGTGGAAATCTGGAACACAAAGAGATCCAATAATTTTCCCAAGGTCATATGGTATGTGACATTGCTGGAATTTTAACTCAAGTCAGACTCCAAGTCTCCTTGATACAGCAATGTCCAAATGCACACAGTGACCTCTCGATTCCTATTGCCTTTATCTCTGCTCTGCTCTGCTTCATTCACCCACTTATACAGAAAAACTTTTAACTTTTCTTTTAAAACTGCTCCATCTCTAAGAGCTTGGACTTGTTGCTCTATCTGCTGCCTCCTTTTCTTTTATTCCTCTTGCTTTTTCACAACAGCTAAACCCTGCTCAGCATCTGCATTGAGCCCTCTTAACTCTCCTTATTTTCCCAGTTTCTACTCATGCCCCTTTCCTGGTTCCCCTTACTTCGGTGCCATATGAGGAAGACTTGCCATTGCTTGAATTCACCTTGTATTTTTCCACCTTTTAACCTCACCTACTCTTTCTGTCTGGAATATTCTTCCTACCATCTCTCTCCTCTATTTTAGCTTGTTTAAAACTTTTCCCAATCTTTAAGCCAATCCCCTACCCCTTACTCCCCAAATGCTACCTCTCTACAACGTTCTTCCTGGTCATCTCAAAACCTCAGATGCAATCTTTCTTTCCTCAGTATTCCTGATACTCTGTTTGTACAACAAATACGGTGCTCATGAGAGTCAGCCTTGTAATAAAGTTGCATGTGAATTTCCTTAGCATCCCTTCTAACTTATAACTTAGAAGTTCTAGCCCAGTGCCTTATGGTCGATTAGAGTATGGAACAAATAACTTTACAACTGGAAAGGATGTAAAAGATATTCTAATTCAAACCTCAATTTTGCTGGTGAAGACACTGAAGCCTATTTTAAGAGGCAAGTCATGCTGACAATGGGAAAGAGAAATTCACTTGTACCTTCCTTCCTTGAATTCATATTAGGAATAAAACTGTATGTGTGCTCAGCACTGTGCTAGGCACTAGGGCTACCCAGGTGACAATTCCTAGTTTTAAGAATCTCAGTATCTATTGGGAAAGACAATTAATAAATAGATTATAACACAATGGGATGGGATCGCTGTTTGTGGAACAAATAAATGCATGACTCAAAGAGTTTACTGTCTTTGCAGTCATATTATATGGTCCCTTCAATCAGAAGCATAGGAGACAGGTTTTTTTTTTGAGACAAGTGTTTCCATCTGTGGCCCAGGCTGGAGTGCAGTGGTGCAATCTTGGCTCACTGCAACCTCCGCCTTCCCAGCTCCAGTGATTCTCATGCCTCAGTCTCCCAAGTACCTTGGACTACAGGCACCCACCACCATACCTGGCTAATTTTTGTATTTTTAGTAGAGATGGGGTTTCACCATGTTGGCCAGGCTGGTCTCGAACTCCTGACCTCAAGTGATCTGCCCACCTCAGCCTCCCAAGTGCTGGGATTACAGGCATGAGTCACTGCGCCTGGCTGAGACAGGCTTTATAATTCACTTAATAAAATCGTATCTCAGGCTGTAGGAAAGGAATGTCAAATCTGATTTGTGCTAAGCAAGTTCATCATCATTAGTCCAAAAGAGGAGAGAGGTCTATCAGAAATGAGGAGGTGCTGCTTTCCATCTCACCCTCGGTTTTTAGTTTGTCTCTCTTCAGTTTTTGTTGCTGTTTTCCCTCGTGTGCTCAGGATTACATTTCAAATATTCAAAACCTGGACGAGTTTTGGTTTTGTTTACTTATAGGCTGTATGTTTACCTCAACCAGGCCAAAGGTTCTATGGACTCTGGACTGGATGCACTATTGATTTACATTTTTTTTTTGGTGGTGGGGGTGGGGGGATGGACTTTTGCTTTTGTCTCCCAGGCTGGAGTGCAATGGCACAAATCTCGGCTCACTGCAACCTCCACCTCCCTTGTTCAAGCAATTCTCCTGCCTCAGCCTCTTGAGTAGCTGTGATTATAGGCAAGTACCACCACACCTAATTTTTGTATTTTTAGTAGAGACGTAGTTTCACCATGTTGGCCAGGCAGGTTTCAAACTCCTGACCTCAGGTGATCCACCCGCCTTGGCCTCCCGAAGTGCTGGGATTACAGGTGTAAGCCACCGCGCCCAGCCTGTTAATTTACTTTTTAAAACACTTGAATGTTCTTGTAATGTTAGCTGTTCTCAGTCCCCCAAAAGTCAGGTTTCTGTCAGGCAGGGTGTCTGCTTAATTTAGGTGTCAAAGAGAGTGTCATAGGATGCATGGTAGGATGGCTCCCAAACCTACAGGATATTCCTTACTTGTGAAATCCCAGGCCCATTCTGCTCACAGCACGTCAGGAATGACCTCCAGTTGGGTGGCGTGAGGGGAAGTTTTATTTGAAAATGATTCCAAAACCTGTAAGAGAGATAAAGCATGGGAATGTGCTCTGGAAACTTTCATGCCTGTTCATTTGCCAGGATCTATTTGGTACCTGGTACTCTGTCCTCCCTAAGAGATAGTGTTTCTGTACGGTTCCAGCTGTTGATGTAGCTCAGAACTTTCGGGGTGTTGAACACAGATAGTCCCTCAGAACATGATGATTTTGTCTTATTTTTACTGTACTATGATGTTCCTTGCTTTAAGGAATCCTCATATGTGAAAATCTAGATCTATATCCCGTACACAAAAGCAATAGAATCTAGTATTAGTGAAGGTACAGGTAAATGTATTCTCTCATACATTATTTTTGGAAAGGTGAACTGGCTTCCCAAAGAACGATTTGGTAGAGGGCACTAAAAGCCTAGACACTGTATTCATAGAATGCAGCAGCCCTGCTCCTAGGAATTTAACTTACAGAAGTCACTATGAATGTGTGCAAGACACATCCACATGATTATCTGCCATTGTTTCAAATAGTAAAAAGTTAGAAATGACTTCAAGATCACAGAGGTTAAATAAAGTACTAATATAGGTATGTGGTATCAGGTAGGCAGGCATTAAAAATGATGTAGGAAAATACAATACTGTGGAAAATCACTTTGATAAACACACAGGTAGAAAAGTATGTAGGGTATATGTGCTTTTAAGGAAAAAAAGAAAGATTAGCTAGACACCCAAATATAAATTATTCTTTTTGGGTAGTGGGATTATTTGTAGTTTTAATTTTTCGTTTTAAAATATTTTTTTCAGGCCAGGCACGGTGGCTCACGGCTGTAATCCCAGCACTTTGGGAGGCCAAGGCGGGTGGATCACGAGATCAGGAGATCGAGACCATCCTGGCTAACACAGTGAAACCCCGTCTCTACTAAAAAAAAAAAATAGAAAAAAATCAGCCGGGCGTGGTGGCGGGCACCTGTAGTCCCAGCTACTCGGGAGGCTGAGGCAGGAGAATGGCGTGAACCCGAGAGGCGGAGCTTGCAGTGAGCCGAGATCACACCACTGCACCTCCAGCCCTGATGGCAGAGCAAGACTCCGTCTCAAAAAAAAAAAAAAAAAAAAAATATATATATATATATATATATATACACACACACACATACACACACACACACACATTTATATATTAAATATATATATTTCAGATTTTTGACAGTGGATATGTATTTTTTTTTTATAACCATAAGAATGTTTAGTAAATTCACAAATCCCATTTTCAGAGCAACAAGATAAAGTGGGCTGTGACTGCTTCCCAATATTCACGATGACATCTTCTTACATTTGTGACCCTTGTTACCAAAACACGATGGAACAAGATAGAGTTTAGTGGTTTCCAAGACGGAATTATTTTCTTAAGGAAAAAAATCCCCAAGATCCCCTCAAAAGTTGCCAGATTCCTTTCTTTCTAGAACAAGAGTTAGGTATATGATCTGTTGAAAATGATTTAAAAAACTTGGAATGTTTTACAGCTATTGAAAGATTTGAGGTTGACCTGGATGTCCCAATGTGGAAGGCTCTCTAAGATATATTGATGAGTAAAAAATGCAAGTTGCAGAACATATGTACTAGGGTTTCATTTAAAAACTATAGCAACATCCCAAAGGTGGTGCATGCTTTGCCAAAATTAAAAAAATAAAAAATAAAAACAGCAACAATAACACTCCCTCACCACCAACTATGTGGAACATTTTATTGAAAACAAATATATTTAGAGAAACGTCGCTTGGCCTGTGAGGGTGCACACTGAGCTATTATCAAACGTTACCATAAGAGTGGGTGGAAGGAAGGGCAGGAAACAGGGCTTCCTGAGAGGGACTTGGTGGGGTTACTTCCTTTTTATTTTATATAGCTTCACATTCTTAAACTTTTCCATATCATTTAAAAACATTCAAAAGGAAATAAGTAAAAAAGAAATTTTAATAAATGCCTCTGCTTGCAAGCTCAGAGTACAAACTTTTGCTTATACATTTTAAATAATTAGAATTTTTAAATTAAATTTCTGCATTTTTTCAGAGGATCTGCGGTAATGAGAAAAAGTACTCTTTCCTTTGATTATTTTGCAAAAAATGGCAAATTGCCCTTTCTGAGATATCAGTGCAAATATTCTAAATATGATCCTAATGACTTAAACAGTTTTGAAGTGCAGGCAGACAGAAACTCATGGGCCATTCCCTTAAACCAACTAGCCTACCAAATTCATGCTCAGAGTTGAGCACAGACAAAAATGTGATACAGGAATTCACTAATTCAATGACCATGTCTTTGCCACACAAATACTCATTCTTGTCTTGGCAAACATACCCTTTCCCTCTTATAATGTATTTCTCTTTCTTACACCAAAACCCACTTCCAGAAGGGTGCAGGAACACATTCATATGAATGTATAAATGACTCTTTAATGTTATACCTTCCTAACCAGAATTGCTTTTTAACCAACAAAGGAATGAAGCGCTAATGGTGGAATCTCACATATTAGTCAGAATCTGGGGGCTTAGGCAGTCACTGACTGCTTATGCATATCCACAGCAGCCTCAGCAGTGGCCTGGGGGCGCCAGGTGCTTCCAGACTTACAGGTGATGGTATATGTCAGGATCCCGCTGGAGCCGTGTTTGGAATCCTATATACAACTCATCCCAGAGTAGACCATTCTTCACCACGTGTCTGATGACATCCACCCGGCTACGGATCTGAAATAGACATGGAACCACTCGCAGGGGCAACCCAGGCAGCAGAGTATGGATCCCTCCTGTCCCTGGGAGAAGCAGCTGCCCATGATGGCAGAGGCATGGAGAGCCAAGGAGAAAAGTCTCTGGGAGCAGATATCACAGGCTGAGGAGAAAAGGAAAGAAGCTAAGTGCAGCAGGACTTGAAAGAAGGAAAACAGGAAATGGATTAAGAGCAGGGGGAGTATCTGGCTGAGAGCACAGACTGCAGATTGCTGGGTTCAAATCCAGGTTCTAGCTGTGTGATCTTGGTCACCATTCTGTGCCTTGGCTTTCTTATCTATAAAATGAAGAGAATAATAGAATATGCCTTATAGGATTGTTGTGAGGATGTATATACAACACTTAAAGCCTGGCACATAGTAAGCACTCAAGAAATCTTTGCTATCATTGTCATTCTAAAAGCCGAGTGTTCAAGTCTCCACCTGAACATTTAGAGGCAAAGCAGAGCCTGCAAGCTCACAACAGTCTGTAGTTTCTGGCCTGTCACAGAACAGGATTACTTTAAATCATGTGGTCAAGATCCTTATCCTTAAAAAATCCCAACTTTTAAACTGTTGAAAAGCCAAAGCAGCACAGGATTAAGAGACAAGCAGAGATGGTCTTGAGTCTCAGCCCTGCACTTACTAATTATGTGACCTTAAGCTTGCTAAGCCTCCGTTTCTCTATTATGAGACGATTGTGAGAAAAAAATGAGATAATTTATATAAAGAAAATAAAGAGAAGTTGTCCTTGGTTGGACTTAGTTTTAACAATCCATCAGTACCAGTGTTAGGAGCCCCTTCAGTGTCTGCATCACATTTTCCCCTGGTAAATATCATGCCAATACCAGTAGAGGCAAACTTTTCATAAGTGAGAGGCTATTAAATGACACAGACTGATTGGAAGTTTGGCATTTTTAGATCTATTTCTCTTTTTTGCACCATTTATATAAAACAATTATATCTATTATGAACTGAGGTTACAAACATAGGTCACAGTTTTGCTAACAGAGGTTTAGAAACATGATTCCACAGTTTGGTCAGGTTAAGGTCGGCCTGGCTAAGATGCATTACCAGGACCTGGTTCCTCCCAGTGCAGGGTAAATGGCCTTTCTTGGCCTTTTAGCTGGGAGAGGAGCACACAGGAGAACTGGAAGTAGATTGAAGAAATATTTGGGGTGTAAAATGGAAAGGTCTAGATTATTGATTAGGTTTGGGGATGCAGGAAAAGGGAAGAACCAAAGATTACTCCTTTGTTTCTAGCTTGACTGACTTGGGGAATGATATTACCCACGATCAGATAGAAAAAGGAAAAAGAACATTTTAAAGGAGGAGGATGAGGAGTTGAACTTTGAACAAGTTGAAAATTAGGTGCTAAGGATTCAGAAATCCAGACAATTATATCTCGCAGACAGTTGACTATGGAAGAACCCAAAGCTTGACAGCACTAGAGGCAGCCAGAGAGAGCTCTGGGCTGGACATATGGATTATTTTTGGAGTCATTAGCAGAGAAGTGATGTTAGCAGGTGAGTTTACCCAGGAAGAGACTTGGGAAGAACAGTGGAATGAACACAGAGTCCTGGAAGGAAACAAGAGATTTAAGCAGTGGCTGGGGAAAGAGGAACTCCAAAAGAATGCAAAAGAATATTCAGGAAAACAAGGAGGTACTGTCACTGGGCTAAGGAGAAGACTATTGCTTCACAATGATGGACAAATTGCGTGCATAATCTATCTCCTTTGCATTTCCAGATCCAACTAAAATGTTGCCAAGCAATTATGCAGGAATAAACTGCTACAGTGAAAAGAAACGGAAGTGATTCATTGACAGGAGAATTCAACTAATTACGTGACTCTACAAAGCATGCAGACAAATGGAAACCAAAGATGCAGGGCAGAGACTGTAGAATCCCAGATAGTACATGGAGGGGCATTCAGATGTGGAGGGAAGAGAAGTAGGTACTGTGGATGACAGCAGGGCGAGCACAAAAGTATGTCCATGAGATAGCTGGCCCCGTCCCTACACTACATATGGCTCCCAGGTCAAATATATTTAGACAGTTATCTCAATACATAGAATCAATTTTGGAGTGAGGGGAGAACAAGGTAGTGTATTTGTGATGCTGAAAGCAAGAGCCTCCACATTTTGGCACTCAGGGGTCCCCTAGCCTACTAGCTTCTAGCCTACTACCCCCTCTCCTCACCTTCACAGCTTAAAGCATACTGATGATCCTTTGGCCAAATACAGCCTAGCTCTCATTTCATGTAGTCTATAGCTCTTTAAGAACATTGACTCTGCTTTCTACATTTATAAATTTGGGTATTTCACATGAAAAGCCAGATTTTCAAGTTCTCTGGAAATTTCAGATCAGCTGGAGCTTAGCAGGCCTGCCCCCTTCTCCTCCTGCATTCTACTTGATGCAATCTGCACCTAGCTTCACCAGTTTACAAGATGTGCCTTGCACCAGTGTGCAAGCCCTCTAAGTAGAGCCTATGGAATGACAGATCCTACACCTGTACATAAGAGCCCCAAATCAGCTGAAAAAAGTCTTTTTATGAGTAAATATGGACTAATCCTGTAATTCTTAAAAGTCACCCACAAAGAAAGGAGGATCAACCTAGTATAAGTTTTCTTTAGAGCAACCTTGTCTGTAACGGGAAGCCAAAGGAGCAATACCTTCGGGTGTCTATGGAATATGATTAGTCACCCAGAATTACATGCTGAAACTTACACACCATGAGGCAGGAGACAGTTAAGCAGAAAGTCCCACATAGAAGTGAAGCAAGGAAGGGAAAGGCATGGGTGGGGCCTGGAGGCAGTGAAAGGTGGATTTGCAGCAGAGTTAGAGAGGAGCCCTTCCAGATTGGTGTGGGAGGATGGTGAGCTACAGGAGCCATGCATTTAAGAATGGAGAGTCAGTGTGATAGAAATGATGAGTTTGAAAGGCAATTAATACCTCCAAAAAGGTGGCAGGAGGGAGGCAATATAAGAAGGCTCCAGGTAGCAAGAAAAGGAGCTCTTCCACATATAGGCATAACCCCTTTAACCAAACCTCAGCATATAGAACTCTCCCTAAAATCCTGGGCGATAAAAGCCCTCAAGCAACATTATAACAGCACCATGTGCAGAGATGGCATCGTGATTTGCCCCATGGTGTATTTAAATCTGCAACAGAGCTGCTACTTGCTCTCTCCAGCAGATGCATTATGGAAAGCTGTGAAAAAGTGATATTTTTTCCAAATTAAATATTTTAAATGAAGTTATTTAAAAATTTTCAAAGGTGAATCTCTTGAGGCCGACAGACATCTCAATTTATAGGTTTTGTAAATTCAGATTTGAAAGGCTACACAGTGGCTAAGAGCATAGACTTTGAGCTAGACTGCTTGAGTTAAAGCCCCGCACCACCATTCATTAGCTGTACAACCATGGGCAAGTTATTCTAACTCTTATAACCGCAGTTTCTTCATCTATGAAATGGGGGCAGACAGTAATATCTGTTCATAGGGTTGTTGTTGGATTAAATGTCTTAATATTTGCAAAGTGTTTAACACTGTGCTTGGCATAAAGCAAGCTAGGTAAGTGTTTGATATATAAAGCAATAAATGCAAAGAGTCATTTTGTCTAAAAAGGTGTAAGCCTATTTATCATCTATACGGTGTCTCACACAGGATTTTCTTACAGGTAAAAATCGAGTTTTGTTTTGGTTTTTGTTTGTTTGTTTGTTTTTTGAGACCGAGTTTTGCTCTGTCACCCAGGTTGGAGTACAATGGCATGATCTTGGCTCACTGAAACTGCTGTCTCCTGGGTTCAAGCGATTCTCCTGCCTCAGCCTCCCACGTAGCTGGGACTACAGGTGCCCACAACCACGCCCAGCTAATTTTTGTATTTCTAGTAGATATGGGATTTCACCATGTTGGCCAGGCTGGTCTCAAACTCCTGACCTCAGGCAATCCACCTGCCTTGGCCTCCCAAAGTGCTGGGATTACAGGTGTGAGCCACTGTGCCCAGTGCCAGTTTTTTTCTTTTTTTTTAAATACCTATAAATCAGGTAGTAGACTATTAGTTTTACTGAAGTTTCAATATAGGATTTCTTCAATAGCAAGTATTTTAGTAAACACAGACATACTAGTCAATTTATTAAAACGTAGTTTAAGAGCACATTTATTACATCTATTAGGTGAAGGTATATTTAAACTTCTACATTTAGGGCATCACACATTTAAATGGCACATACAATAAGTTTAAGGGCAGACTGTGTATCCTTGTAACTAATGATTCTGACGTTCATAGACAATTTTAAATTACAATGCATGCTCACATATATTATGTCATTTGACTATCACGACAAACTGGTAAGGTGGGAGCAAGCCCTGTGGAAGCAAACAAAAACAAAAACCCCTAAAGCTCAGACAGCTTAAATAACTGCTCAAAGCCTCCTAATCAGGAATCATGATGTGCAGAAAGGGGCATCAATCCCCATCTTGACACTGTCTCCACTGCCACGGCTTTTTACATAATGCTGCCAGAAAGAGATTTGTTCAGAATTTGAATGCAATCAATACGTGATGCTTCATGTTGATCTAACTCCCTTTCCAGAGACACCCATTGGGAGGGGCAGAGGAAACGGAAGGCAGAGATCAATGCTCACAGGTCTAATAACAGCTTAGGTTGAGCAGGTGTTTGGAAGTAAGCAGACAGAGAAGTCAATCTTTGGGAATGGCTCATAAAGAAATAAGTGTGAACTTTGATCAATAACAATATTTTTAATATTGGTTTGTTAGTTGTGACAAATGTACCATAGTAAAGTAAGTTGTTAATAGTACTTTGTACTATCCTTGTAACTTTTCTGTAAATCTAAAGTTATTCTAAAATTAAAAGTTTATTTAGGAGGAAAGGAAGGAAGAGAGGAAGGAAGGAAGAAAGGAAGGATGGAAAGAAGGAAGAAAAGCAGACTTCCACCAGTGTTGCTGCTTACTTCCTCATAGGGATGTTCTCGTTGTGGTCTTTCTTTTGGGAAGGATAAATCTAGAAAGTCAACCAAATAGTCATATCCTCCAGGAAAAGGATTGAAGTCCTCATCTGTCTCAATCATCTGTGCAAATGACAACATGGTAAAGAGAAGAATATCAATCAAGTGGTCAAAGTCTTTAAAAAATTCTAAGAATGTGTAAGACTCAAACACTCTCAAATGATAAATGATAGCAATGAACTGGAAATTAATATTAAGAGTCTCTTCTCTCACCTGAACTGTAACATTCAAATCCTAGTCTATATAAGCAAAACAGCTTCATGTCAATAACACCAAATGTATAGAGCTGGTTATTCTATCTGAAGTACTATTACTAATGAGATATCAAATCCCACCATGCATGAATTTGCAGGTGAGGAAATAAATGTGGAATGTTTCTCACTGTCATATACCAGCTATATAGAAATGGTTTCACTGAAAATGTTTTATAAAAAAACTGTCAAAAGTTTTTCTCTTTTTCATACTAATTATCCTAATGAAAATATCATTTACCAATGCTTCCTAGGTCATTAGATTTCAAAGACAATTTTCTAGAAATTATCTGGGAACTAATATAGATATTAACCATTTGTTTGGCTAAGTGAGGACTGAAAAAAATCTTGCCTCTGCTACCCTTTTATTTCATTGAAGAAAGAATGTTTTAATACCCAAATAGAAAGGACTTAGTCATGGAATAATAGCAATTCATCCCAAGAAAAGAGAGTTGACATACATACCTGCTCTCTTATTTATTTCACTATTTGCCAGCAAAAACTTTGCCACAGACTGGCCATGGGCCCCAGCTAGGTTTTTGGGGATCATTGCTTTTGAGAATAGTAAGTAGTATCTGGCATTAGTGTTCAGAAATTGAAAGATAAACTTGGGAGTAGTTCTTACCCTGAGGGTAATGAATACTCGTGTCTTAAAAGTGTGAGTGTTGTCCATTTCCTGATGACATCCCCAAATTTGCTCCCCTGTGCATCCTCAGGCATCTCATATAAGCCACAGGTGGCTGTTTACTCGCTGACTTTGCAGTTACTCCTGTCCCATTTCAGACCTCCTCTTTGTCTTGCACCCTCTGTCTGCTAGTATTTAGTTTGCTTCTGGAGATATGTCCAGTTTTGGTGACTAGGTTATAACATGAACTCTTTCTTAGCTTGTGGCTCTGTATGAATGTGTTAGGGCTAGTTTAAGCTGTAGACCCAGGCCTAGTTCTTAATTTGTGCAATTCAGCCTCAGTATAGCTGCAGATAAGGGTTACCTGCTTCTACCTCACCTTGCTCCAGGCCATCACCTCTTTGGGTGGATCCTACCTTCTAGCCTCACAGTTTAAATAGCTGTTCCTGCCATGCCAAAACAAAGCCTAAACACTCACAAACAACAAAAAACATGTGGTGATAGGAGATAAAAGATGTTCCAAAAGAAAAACTTAGGGACTTCAGAACATTCTCTAAATATTCAACAAGAGATTGCTGATCACACTGTCAAATCTGTTCTCTGTTAGGCAGTTGATAGGACTTAATAAATGCTTATTGGAAAACAAAGGGGTGTTCATGTATTTCCATTATGCAAGAAAGCAAAGAAAAACAATAGCATACCCTGACCACAAGGTTGTAATCTTTAAATCCAGCCCAAGTGAAGTATTCTTTTATCCAGGATGAGTGAAGAAATATTTCATCTCCTACAGCAGCATTCAAGATTTCCAAATAAGGTTCAAAATCCCAGGAATCCTTGTAAATTTTGGTCCCTTCTGGAGGCTCTATGATGCCCTTGCTTAAAGACACAAAGGTGTGAGAACGGTGAAAGAAAGCAACAAGTAATGAAGGCAAAAGTTAGTACTTAAGTAGTAAAAGTCAACTAGACTAGCAGCTTTGAGACTGCTCAGATAATTCACAAGGGGTCCCACAAAAGTGCCTCAGTGGTCCCACCATTGCCTAAATCAGAGCAGCTCCTACTGTCTAGTGTGATAGGTTTCTAAGTCAGATTTCATTTGAAGAAAGAAGTCTATGTCTAGAAAAAAACGTGTGAAAACCACTAATTTGGGCCTCTTTGTTCCAAATAAGTAAATTATGGAAATGTTGCTTATAATCTGGCCATATGATCTTGTGGATGCCTGCACACTTGTGCCTCCCCACCCCAATTAGAATATAAGTTTGGTGAAAGTAGCAACCATGACTGAACCCATAGCAGGTGTTCAATAAATATTTGTTGGATATGTGGATGACTTTAGCATATCTTTAAGAAATTCCCAGAACTTTGTGTCTCTAATATATGGTGCTCTTGCTGTCCTAATCAAAGCACAGCCAATAGACAGATGCAAGTTTTTATCCTTAAACCCAGCCAGTAATGTGGATAATAGAGTTCTCTGACAATCCTAGAGTTCTGTCCATCTCATATGAAGATGTATCCTTGCATAAAATGCGGAATTTTAAATCCCGAGAATGGAATAGGATGTGATCTGGATAAAGAAAATATAAGGAAGGAAATAGGTGCCCATCTCATAAAGACGTGGCAGGTGGCGGTAGCTGACCCTCTTCTCAAAACTATACTTTTATATGCCCTAAGCTACAGATGTACTGGTTTCTGTAAAAAGAAAAAAAAGAAAAAAAAATTATTTAACAAATCCTAAAGCTTCTCACTTCTAAATATATCTCAAATCTTATTCTGCAACTCCTTGCCTTGCCTCAGTCTAGAGCTTCACTAATCTCTTTCTATAGAAAGCCACACCCTCCCAACCACCCTCCCTTACTCCAGTGGTTCTACCTGTTCCCCAATCCATTCTCTGCAAAGCTGAAATGGTTTTTCTAAAACACAACTCAGTAATGTCCCTTCTTTGCTTTATAACATTCTGCAGCTCCCCTCACCTCACTCACAGCACAAATTCCCTACACTGGCTTCTGGGGCCTTTCTCCAAGCCTGGCCGCCTATCCATCTCACCCTTTTCCTCCGCTTTCACTCACCAGCCCTCTACTCAGGAAGACAGATGGCTTTATGAGGACAAAAGCCTCTTCACATCTGTATCCCCTATACCTGGGATGATGACTTGTATACAGAAGGAGTTCAATAAATCATTTCTCAATGAATGACATATATTTATGCCCTCATTATGGGTATCCGCATTCACCAAACCCATTGTACACTTGCCGTCTCCAGCACATCCCATTGCTTTTGACTAGAATCTCTTTCTTCTCTCTACTTGTGACATCCTCCTCATCTCTAAATGCCAAAGATCCAGATTAAGCTTTCCTTGGTCACATTTTTTTCCTCCTCCCCTTGCAAGGCAGTTAAAGTACTTGGTCTCTGTGTGTCCCCTATACTTTGTCTTAGCTCTGAGACCCAACAGTGTTGACTTTCTAGTCACGCAGAATGCTTTGGTGAAGCACAAGGATACACATGCAGATTCCTGGGCTCTGCCTCAGATCTACTGAATCCGGATCTGGGGGGGAAGGGAGTCCAGGGATCTGGATTTATGTGAGTCTCTTCAGTTATTCTGATGTTCATTAAAGCTTGAAAATTACTGCTGGGGCAATAGAAAGAGATGATTTTTGCAGTTAGGCAAATGTAAAATGACAAAGGCTCTTGAATACGTTGCTAAGAACTGGAATAATTAAAAACCTTTAGACCTGGAAAATAAAATTAGAAACACTTTTATCCTGGAGGCACTAAGGATATCCTGCAGAATTTTAAACAGGAATGTTTGCACTTTAGAAAGGTTACTTTGTCAGCAATGAAGAGCAGGGGCTTTCAAACATTTTGCCTATCATCCCAGTAAAGACTATATTTTACATTAGGACCCTGGAGTCCACCTACCAAGGGTACCTATGAAACAAAAGTTTCATGAAATGATATGCTTGTTACATGAAATGTACTCAGGTATTTTCTATTCTATTCATTTTATTCTATTATATTTCATTTTTAAAACATTGACTGTGAGCAATGGCATTAATGTTATGACTCGCCAATGGATTGTGACCAGCAGATTGAAGACACTGGCACGGAAGATGGGTCAAGGGAAGTTGTGCGGGAGTCAGGGGGCACTGCAGGAGTCTAGGTGATAAATTTTGAGAGGCAGAATTAAGGCCAGGGCAGAAGAGGCTGGAGATAAGTGATGGATTTGTGAGTGCTTTATGAAGGAGAATTGACCAGATTTGATAACTTGTTTGATATGGGAAGTTAGCAAAAGACAGAATCAGCTGATTTACCATTCATACTGACTTTGCAGAGGCAAGGCTGGGAGACGGTGAGCTTTTGGTAATTGCATGTACCACTCTCCAAAATGTTAGTCCATTTCCAAATAGCCCATGATGGTTTCATTTGGCTTCAGAGTAGTATTCAAAAAAATATAGCTTTGTGACATCATGTTAATTTTCTCGGATTGCATTTCCAGTGTGTTATTGTTACTTGTTCAAATGTACTATCTGTGGAATGGGAAATTGGGTAATATTTGCACTGACATGAAAACTAATTTTCTTACTGCTTTTTACTTTCATAAAATAATTTATTTTTGAGCTGTATCAATGGCACTTAATAGAAGAAAAGATTATTCACTGTTTACCCTCTAGAAAGGTTCTGAGATGATGAAAACATTTGAGTCATTGTTATACAGGATGAAAAGATTAGGAAAAAATTCAGTCTTCCCCGAGATTTGTGAGATACTTATTGGATAGTTCATTTTATTTAAATGGTAAGACTTCCATTTTTAAAAAGTGACCTAGGCCGGGCGCGGTGGCTCACGCCTGTAATCCCAGCAATTTGGGGGGTGGAGGTGAGCAGATCATGAGGTCAGGAGTTCAAGATCAGCCTGACCAACATGGTGAAACCTTGTCTCTACTAAAAATACAAAAATTCACCGGGCACGGTGGCATGCACTTGTAATCCCAGTTATTCAGGAGGCTGAGGCAGGAGAATTGCTTGAACCTGGGAGGCAGAGGTTGCAGGGAGCCGAGATCGTGCCACTGCACTCCAGCCTGGTAGGCAGAGCAAGACTCCATCTCAAAAAAAAAAATAAAATAGAAAGTGATGTGTGGATTTTACTGTATAACAAACAAAATAAGAACCTGTCAAGAGGCCAGAGGTGAGCCATTTATTTTCTCATAGTATTGAAAAAATATTATAAAACATTTTTATCCTCTAAAAATATTTAAGCCAAACCTGTCTGTTGGATCCTTCAGCATTCTTCCCAGATCAAGGGTGGCTCCAGGTCGAGGGGTCCATGTTATCACATCAGAGTTTTTCTTGATAAGATTGTTGAGTTCATTTGGGTCATTTTTGGTGTTTGTTT
Source organism: Theropithecus gelada (assembly GCF_003255815.1). Lineage (NCBI taxonomy): Eukaryota > Metazoa > Chordata > Mammalia > Primates > Cercopithecidae > Theropithecus > Theropithecus gelada. The sequence continues at coordinate 28,134,278 of NC_037671.1, forward strand.
CTTTGATGTACCTGAGAAATAAGAGCACTCCCATGTAAGAAAGTTTATTCTCAAGTGCACAGTCTGATGAGTACAATGACAGATTTGTTTTATTTTCTCCACGTTTTCACTTTCCAATCCTCCTCCACTTATTCCATGGAAAAATACTATATTTGGGCTAATGTCCCTAATTAGAGAAGAAGTGTCAGTCAAAGAAGATTGTATTTATACTTTGTTTTTAAGTATAATCACATGGTGATGGGAATTGAAGTTAGATGTAGCAAGACTGACTACTGAAAATAGGTGGGAAGTGCACACTCCTGTGTTTAATGTTAATATATGGATTAACTCTTATTTGGCAGGCATTATACTAAGTGTTTAATATGAACTAATGATTACCTTCACAATGCCCCACGAGGTACTATTATGATGCTCATTTGATAGAGAGATAAACTAAGGCTTAGAGAGGACATATGACTTGCTCGAGGCCATACCGTTAGCAGTCAGCCCAGCTCCAGCTCTCCACCCAGCTGTCCAACACAGGCTGTGCAGCCAGTGAAGGCTCAGCCCTCACAGGATGCCACAAAACTTTGGGAGTAAAATCTGAAAAGCTTTTACATTCAAAACCATTAAAAATCTACTTGTTACATACATACATCCTCAGTTGCAACCCATCTTGAGATCCAATTTCTTTTTTTCTTTCTTTCTTTTTGAAACAGGGTCTCACTCTTTCATCCAGGTGGAGTACAGTAGCATGAACATGGCTCACTGAAGGTTCAACCCCCCGGGCTCAAGCAATTCTCCTGCCTCAGCCTCCCAAGTAGCTGGGACTACAGGCATGCACCACTATGCCAGACTAATTTTTTGATGTTTTGTAGAGATGGGGTCTCACTTTGTTGCTGAGGCTGGTCTCAACTTCTGGGCTCTGAGATCTAATTTTTTTGTTTTCTTTTTTGTTTTGTTTTTTTTTTTGAGACGGAGTCTTGCTCTGTCGCCCAGGCTGGAGTGCAATGGCATGACTCGGCTCACTGCTACCACCCCCCTCCCAGGTTCAAGCAATTCTCCCTGCCTCAGCCTCCCAAGTAGCTAGGATTACAGGCACCCACCACCATGCCCGGCTAATTTTTGTATTTTTAGTAGATATGGGGTTTCGCCATGTTGGCCAGGCTGGTCTCGAACACCTGACCTCAGGCAATCCACCTGCCTTGGCCTCCCAAAGTGCTGGGATTACAGGTGTGAGCCACCGCATCTGGCTGAGATCTAATTTCTAACTGTGGCATTGATAAAAGCGTGGTGTCTCCCAAATCTAATTCCATATCACAATCTTTCTTGAAAAGCCTTAACTCTTCAATTTCAATGTCATACAAGAATGTGATTGTGGTTGTGTTGGAGCAGAAAGAGAAAGATCCAGAGAAAGAGGATTTGCCACTGTGATTCACCTAACATGGGTTTTATAGACAGACATTTCTGCTAAAGGGAATTTTACTTTCTTGAGCTACAAATTGGTCACCCAGACTTGATAGATATGTTTAGTCAGATAAGCAAAAAGTACATAATCATTTGCATTTCTATAGCACTCAGGTGACACATTTATGATCTTGGAATCAATTTTATAGACACAAGTGAGGATGCTGTCACTGCACCAAAGACGTCAGTAGCTTTTCCCTTTTTACACACATTAATATCCTCCTACTGTTACAGTCACCACCGTGTCTCATCTTCTTCTGGCCTTTAGTCTCTATGTGGTTCACTAACAGGTCCCCCTGCCTCCAACTTTCCCCTCTCCAATCACGTTACTATTCATTACTCTTCCTAAAACATAAGGTGTGATGGTCACAAAGTTCTGTAACTTCTTGATGTGTCTTTGTCTCTCTATAAAATAAAAATAAAATCAATATCTAGATGGGGTATTGTGGGAAGTGAAAGTATTTGCCAACTACTTACATGCAAGAGTGCAGCTTTTAATTGCTTTAAATTGCAGCATCACATTAAGTGGTCAAGTACCCACCACCTCCAATTCTTCTCCACATCCTTGCAACTCAACCTACTTAATATTTCTTGAATCTGCATTCCCTTCTCACTCCCCACTGCCATTCATTATTCCTTCCTGGGTTATTGCAACAGTTTCCAAACTGGCCTCCCTTTCCCTTTGCCATCACACAGGCATACAAATCCCTCCAGTGCACATCTGATTACATTCCTGTTCCTCACCTGACTATCAGGCTCCCTATCCTTCCAGGAAAAAATCCAAATCACGTAGCATGTCCTAAAGTGCTCATACAACCCCTATCTCCTGTTCTGACCTGCAATCTCTCATTGCAGCACCTTGTTAGCTTTGCTGGTCAGTTCCTACTCCTTCTCTAAAATGCAGCATTCACAGACTCATCCAATGTTCGTCTCCTCTCCATCTGTATCCCCTTGCCTGCATTGATCATTCTGCATTACAATTGTTCTTCTCTTCTAATAGACCATCACTCTGAGAACAATCATTTTATCTCTAGTTCTCCAGTACTTAGCACAGTGCCACTCAGTGAATGAAAAATGAATTTACGAGTAACGAAGAGCATTGATCAAAAGAAATTATGTTTTAACCTTAGACCAATCTTTTCTGAAAAAATGTGGAAGATACCAGACAGCTAAATAAAGTCAACAAGAAGTTTCAAAAGAAACACATCAGCAAGAGACCACATTAAGCAATTACACACATTGTAGCTACATTGCAAGAGACCATAGAATGTCAAAGTGATGTCAAGTTTTAACAATGAGACAAATGAAGTGCAGAGAAGTCAGATAGATGGTGGTAGAACAAAAACCACAATCCCATGTACTCCTCCTACTGTCCTGCTGCTTCCAGTTGATGAGAAGTCATGGGCAGTCCTAACACGATTACTGACACGAAAACTCGCCTCGAGGACTGACTTATTATCCAATAAATTCAGACAAATACAGGTAAGTGTACTTTCACGGTAAAATGACACATGCATTTCCTGCCTGCACATAAACAGTCCCTGCCCTTTGTTCACAAAATATCAGTAACTGTATGATAAAATAAATTTTTTGTGGAGCAGATGATTGCTCATGAAAATGTTATAGCTAGGGGATGAGTCACTGCGTAAGCTCAGGATCAAATAAGTTCCATATACAATCAAGGGAATCTCATAAAAGCAGTTTAAACATCTATAAAGTTTGCTTTAGCATTTAAAACAAAAATTGTGCTCCAAATAACACAAAATGGGTAGATTTATATGTATTGCTTTTGCAAGAGATTATGAAGCCCATAAAATGTGCATGTAATATAACTTGATTGTATCACAAATATGACTTAACTATGCTTGCTGGGTGCAGTGGCTCACACCTGTAATCCCAACACTTTGGGAGGTCAAGGTGGGAGGATCATTTGAATTCAGGAGTTGGAAACCAGTCTGGCCAACATGGGGAAACCCCCATCTCCACTAAAAATACAAACAAAAAAAAATTAGCTGGGCATGGTGGTGCATGCCTGTAGTCCCAGCTATTCAGGAGGCTGACGCAGGAGAATCCCCTGAACCTGGGAGGCGGAGGTTGCAGTGAGCTGAGATTGCGCCATTGCACTCCAGTCTGAGTGACAGAGCTAGTCTCTGTTTCTACCAAAAAACAAAACAAAACCCACAAACAAACAAAAAAACCAATATGCTTGCCTTAACTACCAAAATGCTCTTTAAGAATCACCATGTTTGCCTTTTTTGATCTTTAATTTTTCAAATTTACTGAGTTTTTTTTTTTTTAACTTTTTAAGGGAGCACAAATCTATAGATCTTAACGCAAATATAGATTCGTGTAACTGCCACCACAATTGGGATACAGGACAGTTCATCACCCCCAAAACTTCCTTGCATTGGCAACTTTGTAGTAAAATTCTTCTTTAACCCCTACCTCCTCACAATCACGAATCTACTCTCTATTCCTATAATTTTGCCTTTTCCAGAAAATCATATACATAGAATCTTTTAGTATGTAACCTTTTGAGACTGGCTTCTGTCACTCAACACAGTGCCTTTGAGATTCATCCACACTGTTGTATGCAGCAGTTCTTATTGTTGAGTAGTAGTCTGTTGTATGACTATACCATAGCTTGTTTATCCATTCACCTGTTGAAGGCTATTTGGGTTGATTTGGTGATTATGAATGGAGCTATTAATATTTGCATATAGATTTTTTGTGTGAATAAAAGTTTTAATTTAATTAGGGCAAAAACTCAGGAGTGGAACTGTTGGATCATACAGTAAGGTTAGCTTCAGAGAAACTGCAAAAGTGTTCTCTAGAGGGACTGCACCATTTTGCATCCTTAAGAGCAAAGCATGGGGGCCGTTGGTTTTTGACATAAGGTGGTATTGTCAATTTTCCAAAGTGCCATTAATTCTAATAGTTATGCCATTGTGGTGTTTTCATTTTCCTAATGGCTAATGCTATTCAGCATCTTTTCATATGCTTATTTGACATCCATATATCTTCTTTGGTGAAGTGTCTGCTCAAATATTTTGTCAATTTTTAAATTTTCTTACTATTGATTTTTAAAATTTTAAATCATAGTCTTATTGCTGATTTTTGAGAATTCATTATATGTTCTGGATACAAGTTATTTGTCAGGTATGCTACTTGCAAAATGTTCTCAGAGTCTAGAGTTTGCCTTTTCATCCTCTTAATGTTTCCTATTTATAGAGCAATCATTTTAAAATTTAATAAAGAATAATATATTAATTTTAAAAATAGATCATGCTTTTGATGCAACATCTAAGAAGTCTTTGCCTATCCCATAGACAGGAATATTTCCCATATATTTTCTTTTTAAAATTTTATAGTTTTGTATTAACATTTATATCTATAATCCATTTTTACTTACTTTTTGCATATGACATAAGGTTCAGATCGAGGTAGGTTTTTTTTGTTTTTTGTTTTTGCGTATGGGTGTGCAATTGCTCCAGTAACATTTGTTGAAATGACTACCCTTTCTCCATTAAATTGCCTTTTTTCGGGCTGGGCGCGGTAGCTCGTAGCTCACGGCTGTAATCCCAGCACTTTGGGAGGCCAAGGCAGGTGAATTGTGAGGTCAGGAGATTGAGACCATCCTGGCTAGCATGGTGAAACCCTGTCTCTACTAAAAATACAAAAAATTAGCTGGGCAAGATGGCATGCGCCTGTAGTCCCAGCTACTCTGGAGGCTGATGCAGGAGAGTCACTTGAACCCAGGAGGTGGAGGCTGCAGTGAGACAAGATCATGCCACTACACTCCAGGCTGGGCAACAGAGTGAGACTCCCTCTCAAATAAAAAATAAAGCCTTTTTTCATTCACATTTCCCCAAATTGCATCTTTGCCAAAAATCAATTGGCCATATATGTGTGGATGTATTTCTGGACTCTCTATTCTGTTCCATCGATGTCTGTGTCTATTCCTTCACCAGTACCACACTATCTTGATTACTGCAGCTTTTCAAGTAATCTTAAAAGTAGAGAATATGTTCCTCTAATTTTACTCTTCTATTACAGAATTATTTTGATTAGTCTAATTCCTTTGCCTTTCCTATAAATTTTAGACACTATCTAGATCCATAAAATATCCTGCTAGGATTTTGAAGGGCATTGTACTGAATCTACAAATTTGTTTGGGGATAATTAAAATAGGAACTATATTAAACATCCGATTCATGAATATAGTACACTGTTCCATTTATCTAATTAGAGTCTTTGATTTCTTTCATCTGTTTTATAGTTGTAAGCATATGTACTCTGTTTGATATCCTGTTTAGGGTCAGATCCATATGCACAGTGCAGCTTTGGAGTTAACCCAGGAGTTTATCCATAATTTTACGGGCTCACTTTCTTAAGCCTCCTCCTATCTGAAATCTCTCCAGTATTTTTCTGCCTCCCAGGTGTCCCCTTCATCTTCTGGCTGAAAAGCCAGGGCTTCAATTTCCCTGTTCTGCTGTGCATGTTCTGAAAACTGCATACGCTTCTGGGGCAAAGTGGTGAGAGGTTAGTGACAGAAAAAACTGCAACAAGGATTCTCTTTGCATTATTGAAACCAAAATTGCTTTGATTTGAGAAAACGATTCTTTTTCCTTGGAGTGTATTCTATGAATGAGGCTTCTAGCAGTCCTTCACCAGGAGAGTTGCTCAGGGCCTCTCTCATAAGCATATATGCAAAAAGTGAAAGCAAGTTAATTTTTGACTTTTAATTACTTAGGTGGCTAGAAGCAGCAAATCAAAAGAAGGATTGAGACTTCTGGTAAAGATTTGTTACAGCAGTGAAGAATGATCACTAACAGCCTCTTAGCTAAACTGTAACAAGCAGATATCCTGTTATAACATCCTCCAGTGAACTGTAGGAACATCAAGCTGTTATTACATTCTAAAACTTTGAAATGATGAATCCACGATATCAAGAAAAGATCAATTATGCTCTAATACTCTGAGAAGACAATTATACCTAAATCATAAAATTTTCACATCTAGAGAGATAAACTATAGCTATCCAGAAAACTGTGCTACCTAGCATGATTTCATTATTTAGAATGCCCAAGTTCCCAGAAGTTCTATACAGCTGAGATTTTACTCTATTAAAAGATCTGTGATGCCAAAAATTATTAAACTCTGTTCAATAGAAACACAATGCAAGCATGTGTGTAATTTTAAATTTTCTAGTAGCAACATTAAAAAAGTACAAAGTAACAGGTAAAATTAATAATTTTACGTAATCCAAATGTTATGTTAATATGAAATCAAGTTTTAAAAATTGAGATTTGTGCATTCTTTTCTGCATATCAAGTCTTTGAAATCCAATGTATATTTTAAACAGAGTACATCTCAATTTAGATCGTACATTTTCATCCGAAAGACTTGATCTATATTTAGATTTTATAAAATGTATAGTTCAAAAAGTAGATTCTCATGCTCAAGTTGTTCCACACATACCCAAAAAGTTTCCCAATAAAAAGAAGCAAGTACTAAAAATGTACTTTCATGTAACATTCAAATCCACATTGACACAACTGGTTCATATTTTTTTTTAGAAGAACTGATTTGGCTTTGAAGCAAAAGCATAACAGTTTCAAAACTATGCCTGTCCAAGTTTAGTAAATTTACTAATTTTTGTGTCAACTCATTAATATTAACATTGAATTCAAAGGGGTATTACATAAATCAAAACTCAACTATAAATTATCAATACTAATGAAATATTCTTCAAATTTTGCTCAACTTTGCAGGGAATTTTAATGCTGTCAATTTAAAATAAAATCTGCCTATTGGTTTATTTTTTAAAAATGTATAAAATTATGAATTGGTGCCATGACAAGTTTCCATTTTAACATAAATACGTGTGATGGGTTGTTTTCCCCTCAAAAATGAAATGTTAAAGTCTTGAGTCCTAGTACCTCAGAATGTGATCTTATTTGGAGATAGGGTCCTTATGGAGGTAATCAAGTGAAAATGAGGTCATGTGGGTGGGCTCTAAAACAATCTGACTGATGTCTTTATTTAAAAAGGAAAATTTGCACACAGATAGGCACACAGGGAAAATGCCATGTGAAGAGACAGTAAAGATGGTCATCTACAAGCCAAGGAGTGTCTGAGGCAACCAGAGGCTGGGAGAGGGCCGGGGATCAATCCTTCCCCAGTGGCTTTAAACAGACCATGGCTCAGCCCACAGCTTATTTCAAACTTCTGACCCCTAGAACTTAACAAATGTTTGTTAACAAAAATTGTAATAGGTTCCTAGGGCTGTTGTAACAAATTTTTGTTACATGACCCAGTTTATGTTCCTTTGTTACAACAGCTCTAGGAACCTAATAAAATATTTCTCCTCGTATAACTAAGTCACAGTTAAGCTTTTCCTTTCATTGTGTTCAAACACAAGATGTGTTCAACATAATCTGACAGTACATAGTGATTAAGAGCATGACGTTGGAGTCAGACTTAGGATGAAATTCAAAATGAGTTTTTCCATAAGCATTATGATATCAGATCAAAAAACAAACCACACTGCCAGATTTTATCTTTGATTCCTGCATATTTGGCAAGCAATTCTTTTGTTTCAAGAGAATCTTGAAATTAATCATGTAGGTTTTCTTGACTTAACCGAGCATTGGCAAAGGGGACAAGATCAAATTCATGGTCTTTTATTTCTTTCAACAATCCCATAAATTGGTGATGATTCATAGCATTTGCACAAGTTATACTGCTGCAAGAAAAATCACACGAGGTACCTAAAACATGAGAAGACAGCTTCAATCTGTTAATGACACAATTCTATTCTGGAATGCAGTATGGTGTAGAGAAAAGAGCTTTGGAACTAAGCATACCAGGGTTCCATTCTCAACTCATGTTTCCAACAGGGTGACTTTGGGCACGTCCCTTGGCCTTTCTGAGTTTCAGATTCCCTATCTGCAAAAAAGGAACAATACCCCCTCTTTCCATGCATAGCGCTATTGGGAGATTAACTTAGATGGCTTAGCTAAAAGTTCCCAGTTCACTTCCTGGCAAATAGGAAATGGCAGTTGCCATCCTCTTTCCTGGGATCCTTTTGGAGAATATCTGTTATTTTATCTCCTGAAAGAGTTCCTGGCTGCCCAGTGTGGCTTTTATTCGTGTTCTGTGTTCTCCAGCAGCTTGTTAAAAGTTCTAGACACCTACTAATCACTTTCCTTCTCACGTCACATTGCTTTCACAGCAAAGTCGCTCATTCCACATACATTAAGTTGTATATAAAGATGTACAAAGTGTCTAGCCATACTTGTCTGATGGGTGAGATTCCACAAAATACCCAGCAAAGGGACAATAAATTCGGGGTTGCAGGTTCTTCACCAGCTGAGCCTTGTAGTTCAGGAGCTTCTTCCTTTCTGTTTTAATAAATTGGGCTTTCCATTCCTCTGAAATGACAGGATTTAAATTAGACTCTGCTCTCTGGAAAATCACAGAAAAACACATGTTCTAGCAGATTGGAACTCCTTCAGGAGATAAAATTGATAGATAACTAAGGCAGAAATAGAACAAGGCTCCATGTCATTAGTGGAGGATTTCCCCGGAGTTTTTATCTTGCAAATTTCAATTGGTTACTAGGAAAATGTTACCAAGCCAGCCAAAGACAGCTTTCTCCTTGTATATGGCAATTCATTCGGACCCTAGCAGAATACACAGGGTAGCATGCATAATCGTAGTTGGTGTGCATGTGCATTTTAAGGGTATTGTAATTCTTGAAATTGTTAACTCTTTACTAACATGGAAATAGCTTCATTATTTTTGTAGATTATAACAGGTGTGTTCAACATAATCTGACAATACACAGTGATTAAGAGCATGATGTTGGAATCACCTAGGATGAAAATCCTGACCCACCACTTACTGGTTGGGCAGCCTTGGGCAAACTACCTAACTTCTCCATGTCTGTATCTTCTCTGTAAATGGCATCATGATGCCTCTCTCACAGCGCTGTTCATTTGCTTATTCATTCACGCAACCAATATTTATTATGCCCCTACTCTGTCAGACGTGGTTCTAGCCACTGGGAATAAAGTGGTGAACAAGGCAAAGCAGGTCCCTGCTCTCATGGAGTGTTCGTTCTAGTGAGAAGCAAATAATGAACAAGTAAAGTCATTGCAAAGAGTGATGCACCATGAAGAAAATAAAACAGCAACAGAACAGAGAGGCTGGGGTGAGTGGGATGAGATGGAGGGAATCATTAGACAGGATGGTTAGTGAAGAGATGACATTTGAGTTGAGACATAGATGAAAAGTTGCTAGTCACATGCAAATCGGGGCCAGCTGCACTCCAGGCAATGGAAACAGTAAACGGAAAGACCTAGGGCAGGTGTGCACTTGACACTTTGGGTCTAAGAAACGAAAGGCAGGATGGGTTGATATATAGCAAGCATCAGAGTGACAGGCAGTGAAGGAACTTGAGGAATTAGACAGGACTCAGAGCATATCGGGTACAAGATCAGGGAGCTGTTACTGTTAATGTTTCTATGAAATTTGACAAACACAGATAAGGATATAAAAAAATATACAAGCTACCCATCACCTAGACATAACATTATGGTATATTTAAGACCTTTTTAAATGTATATGCGTGTACTCACACATACGTGCACACACACACACAAACTCACTGTCACACACAATGGGATAATGCCAGTTAACCTTTAATAAGTATGTTTTACCTTCCCAGTCACACTTTTAACTTCTTAAGGACAGAACCTTCCCTCTATTTCTCATGTGGTTACACACTCTGGGAGGCAATGAATATAGACTTAGAGAAGAAAGCAAAGAACGGGACAAAGGTTATCTTCATATTGTAAAACAGGGCATTTTCTGCCACATTGTTAGACAGGGATCACTTATCAGATATATTAATTTACTAAGTGGACATTTATTGAGCACTTACAATGCTAGTGTTGAGGATACACACTTCCCCCAAGCCAACCCCAACCCCACTCTTGGACCCAGAGCAGCAAGGCTCCTGCCTAAGACCCCCAACCAGAGGACCCTCCTCTGGGTGCACCAGAGGTCCCCGACTAGAGGACCCTCTGTGGGTGCATTGCTCCCTGATATGAACATCCACAGGTTGAGGTGCACACCCCGTTAGGAACCATATTCCAAGAGCACCTAAGCCTGGATGACCCATTTCAGGCCTTTCCTGTTCTGCTCTATGGTCTACATGGTGAATCCAAGTGATTCTTTTTCTTGGCTCCTCCTGAGGTGCTCTCAGATCTCAACATTTCCTTCATGCTGCATCACATTTTGAGCTAGAAACCTTAGTTTGTAATCTGCAACTTACAAGTCTCGTTTCCCAATAAGATTGCATGCTTCTTGTGGGGAGGGACCATGTCTCAATTACATTTGTATTTACTCTCACAGCATTTAGCAATGTGCCATGCCTGATACTCGGTATCACTTTCATATAAAATATTACCAGTAAATTTTCCACCACTGAAAGTCATTGGAAAGCCTGATGCTCCTCCAGCAAAATCACTCATCATTAGAGCAACCTTCGTAGGGAGCCTTCCCCCATTGGGTCTGGTGCAGTCCACTGTATTCAGTATTTTATGACCTGTGGAGAAACAAAGAGGTATAGGTATTCAAGGTGAAATCTTGAACACCCATGAATGGTTTAAATTCCAAGACAAAGTCTTCCGTGTACAGTCTGTATAATTGAACTTATTTGATTATAGAAGAATTGATTATATTAAAGGGAAAACAGTAAGCTTTTAAAACTTAAAGTTTTCAATAGTATATTCTGAATTTTCAAGTGACTAAATTCATCCTATTTGACTTGGTGGATTCTAAGTGTCTCATGAAGACATTTACCTTAATTCCACTCTAGCTCATTCATAGACTGCTTTCTTCAGTCAACTTTTTCCAGGTGTTGAGCCCAAAGGATCAGAAAAGAGTGGATTAACATACTTCCCTGTATCTTTTGCAAATTACATGCGAAGTTCATAATCAAATGATTGTTGGGGCAGTAAGGCCATCTTTTCATATGAAAAGCAGTGCATGATTATATTACATGATATTTCTAGGTGAAAGTAATAAAAGACATTTATTTAATAAAGGTAGTTTTGAAGAAATCACTATAGGTGGAGTGTAAAATATTTATTGCCTTATGAAAGAAAGCTTTGCTCCTGTCACAATCTAGATGACATTATTTATAATTTGTTTTCTGGAAAAATTATTTGAAAGGTAGCTCCATATTTCTAGGACAAGGATATAATATGCTATATTCTTTCAAAATGGAGCTAGAAGATGAACATGTGATGAAATTTCATATAGATATTACTATCCTTCCTATTAAGAATGTTTTCCATTTTTCATTGTCAATGGGGGTAAAAACATACCTTTGTACTCCACAATAATGCAAGTGTCCATCTCAGGATGAACACCATCCATCAAGATCATGAATCGAAGATTTTTGTCCACCTGGAATTTAACAATCAAACCAACAACTGTGAATTTCAGTTTGGTTTTTAATTCAATATTTGAGAAGGTAATCACCTGTTCTGGAAAGAATGGTCAATTGAACCTCATATTTGAGGAAATTTCCTTATTCAGAACTAGATTTATTACCTGTTCTGTAGTGTTATACTATAATAGTATGGGCTAATGGAAAGAAAATAATCTTTGCCCAGGACAGTCTGCCTAACGTTTGAAGCTCAAATAGAGGTTGTGTTTATGTAGTATCAGGGACAGACCACATTGGCCCATTTTTTTACTTAATCTTATGGTGACTATCTCACATAACATTCATCCCAGGAAGCATAACTGGAAAGCATGGAAAGAAAACAGATTTCTGACCTGCTGCCATATTCCAAATGGCACAACATTGATATTAGTCAACTGGACACCGCTCTGATTCAGATTCCAAAATACAGGCCTTTCTGTGTTTCCAACATAAATGGGAATATCTGGTCTTCTCCCAGCAAGCTTTTTCAGTGTGGGGTAACTAGGATAAGACAGATGGAAAGGTTGAAAGGAGAAAAAAATAGTGTCATCTAGTATGAGAGACAGTTTGTTCCTTTTACCAACATATATGACAGAGAAGTGAGGACTTGAAAAACTGAACTCTCCCCAAAGACCAGAGAAAAGTTTTTCTGTTCAAGGCTGACTGTGAAAGTGATGGGAGATTCTGAGGGGATTCATCTTTGTTGTTAGAACATATCATATGCTCATGGTGTGGACATCAACCAGGTATGCAAGTTCCATTTTCCACACTGATGCTGCTTGAAGGAGGGGTAGTTCTAACAGTAGACACAGACAAGAAAAAGTCATGCTGTAGAGAAAAGAAATGAAGATCATGGAGATCCTCATTTCTTTGCATTCCTCAAGCAGTAGCTCGCAGTAAGAGAGAGGACTGGGACATAGTACAGGACAAAAGCCCCCCAGGACCATTTTGGGGGTCGGTTTTTCAACCTTCAAAGATTCTGTCCCTTTTTAAGGATAAATAATATATGTTGTATATCAAAGCCACACTTTAACAGACTATATTATTTACCCTTAAGGGAGGGACAGAATTACCAGCTAGGCAAGACAGTGAAATTTAGTGTTGAGGAACTACATTCCACAATTGTAGTAATCCCAACTCAGTACACAATCAATCATCCAAGTCTTTTTGACTATCTAGACATATTAAGTCAGATTTTATTTATTGAGCATTCATTATATAACAGAGTTATTATACTGTAGGGGGTGGTAGAAAGTTGAATAAACAAATAAATGATTACACATCTATTACTATTTCAAACTTGGTGCTGGGGCAGTTTTACATACTATGTTATTCAATTCCTACAAAAAAGCTACGAATTTTTTTGTTTTTGTAGATGAGGAAACATTCAGAAATACACAACACACAGTAAATCGGTATTCAAATTTGGGTTTTCTGATTCTAAACCTAGTGCTTCTATAAGAAGAAAGTTTCTAACTTTAACGAATATACTATCTGGTTTAAGAATCAGACTTGTACACAGAGTATAAGATCAGGCAAAATAATATATATAATCATAGGAAAAGTACTTTAAAAATCTGCATATCAGCACTTAGCTGTACTAATATTCAAGTTCCAGCATTGCGTTAAAAGCTATCCAAATAAGTAGAATCTGGAAGGAAGTGACAGAAGTAATAAACTTTCTGCCCCTCAAAAAAAAGATTCAAAAAATCAATGATTCTTTGAATGTACCTTCAGTCTCTGGGTTCAGCAGTGAAATCCTGCATTTTAAAGGACTTTGGGAGTTAGGATAAGTTATTCTAAAATGGATGTTTGTTGCTTTGGATTTTTCAATTGCTAATAATTCTTACTGGCAATCCACTAAAGTACATTGGCCTTTTCCCTTGTTTTTGTAAATCAGGGAGGCTTTATTCAGTAAATAAAGGTCAGACAGAAGGGTTGGGGGCAAACAATCTTGATGTTTACTAGTTGACTGGGGAAGAGTCAAAAAGTAAGGGTCTTTCAAGGAAATAGACCCAAAGGAGTAAAAAAAATCACAAGCTTTGGCCCCTTTTCAATAATAAACTATCTGCAACACACTGCACAACCGATGTGTTATGATACTATAGTTGAAAACTGTTGTTTTAACGCAAGACAACTGTTGACACAAGCCTGTGAAATGAAAGCTAAACTGGTTTTCAGGACAGTAGTTAAAGAATAACTCAACAAATGAGTTCTTACCCTCCCTAAATTTAGTGTATTCCCATAGAATGTCTCTCATTAAGACTTTAGGTAATTGCATCTTAGACACTATAAAGCAATCACATCATTTATGTGCTATTGTCCCTACACAAGCTATACAAAATTACTACCACACATTACTGTTATTGTACAACAAATGAACTCAGGGCTCTTGTAATCCTGAAATTATGCAAGTGTAGTTCCAGGAGGTAGTGTGGCACAAAGGTATCATATAAAGTGGAATTTTAGTTGTAGTACCACAGTATCCTAGGGGGTTGTGATCAGTTAAGAAGTGTGTTGCAGGCAATTTGTTACTAAATCAGTTAATTAAAAAAAAAAAACACTTCCCTGAAAAATAAATCAGAGCATATCCACTATTTAGAGTTCCCATATGCTTTAGAATAAAAATTAAAGGGCCAGTCAACCAGCAACCAACATGTTATCTCTAACCATTTTGTCATGTAGGGGCACAGAAAAACAAAGTTGAATTGCTTGAGTAGCACATTATGGGCATTGTTATGTGTTTATATTGGCAATCCAGCAGAAGTGATACAAATTTCAAAATAATGATGAAGAAATATGACCCTATAGTTAAGCAAAGGAATCGGCAATATGTGCTTCCCTCTTCTAATAGCTCAGTACATTCGCAAATACGTGTGGTTTCTTAACTTAAAGTCCTCCTTTCTCCCTCTTTTTTAATTGCCTGGGTCAGGGAAAATTTCAGTTGCTATCATTAGCATCACATTACTCTGGTTCCAATGAAATACTGAGTGAGGTTGAGTCAGGATTACTATGTTGGGTGTTTAGTGTTAGGATACTATAAATCAGAGCTTGGCAAACCATGTTTGGGCTGAATCCAACCTGCTGCTGCTTGTTTATGTACAACCTTGCAAGCTAAGGGTGGCTTCTTTTTTCTTTTGAAGCTTGCTCACAGCTGAGGGGATGGTTTTTACCTCTTAAATGGTTGTAAAGAAAATCAAAAGGACAATGATATTTTGTAATACATGAAAATTATATGATATTCACATGTCATTATCCATAAATAAAATTTGATTGGAACACAGTCAGTCTCATTCAGGACCATCTATGGCTGCTTTTGGGTTACAACAGCAGGGTTGAGTGGTGGCAACTCTCACTGTATGGCTTGCAAAGCCTAAAATATTTAGGCTCTGGCCCTTTAGAGAAAATGTGTGTTCCCTTAGGGTGGGAAGTGAGACGGTTATTCATCCTCTCCTGCTTCCTTACAATAGCTCCTTCCTCACTCCCAATGGTGTAAAGTGTAGAAAAGTGTAAATCATTTGTATAATTTTATGGGGTACAAGTGCAATTTTGTTACAACCAAAGATTGCACAGTGGTGAAATCAGAGCATTATTAATCCTAATCATGTACATTGTACCCATTAAATAATTTCTCATCATTCACCTACTTCCCACCCCCTCACCTTTCTAAACCTCCAGTGTCTGTCATTCTACTCTCTACGCCTATTTGTGCACATTATTTAGCTCCCACTTATAAGTGAGAACATGCCATATTTGTCTTTCTGGAAACAGTTTTAAAAGTATAAACTTTCTATGCAAATATAAATATTTATCTTAATTAGTCCTCTTTTCATCATCCCAGCTGAACCTACTTCAAAGTCAGCAGTGATTGCAGAAGAATTGGAGAACATTTGATGCCTTCCCTGCAGCATGAGCTTAGGAGTTGTGTGCTCAGGACTTCATTACCTCAGGTGGTCCGAGTGCAGATGACTGATATAAATGAGGTCTGCCTGGCACAGCCTCTCCAGCCAATCAGATGGAGGCTCATGGAGCAACCACCATCCTCGGGCAAAAGCAGGACCGATTAACCAAGGGTCAAACACCATTCTCTTGTCTCCTAACTTGAGGTCCATGCAGGCGTGAGTGAGGTATGTTATCTGTTAAAAGAGAGTGAGATTCCTATTATTGAATTGTTCATTACTGGTCAGCAACAATGAACGGAAATGTTTGGTTTGGGTGGCTGACAAAGTACACAGGTTGGAGTACTTTGCTCCCAAGCATGATCAGGCAAAATCTCGGACTCAAATACAATCCAACAAGAGCCTTTCACAGAACACAGTTCCCAGCACAGGTCATGACTTTATTCAAATATAAATTCTCATGGTTAGTTTTAGATGACAAACCAATTGGTTTACCTAGTTTTAGTTTATTTAAATTAGTTCCTAAACAGTTATTTACGGTCCACACTGAAGAACATATTTTGTGACCAGTCCTTTAAAGCAAACTTTACAAGGAAAGGCAGTTAGAGATGTTATCACAAACATTTGGGGATTTAAATGCCAGAGTGGCTGTGAATAGCAATATGAATGGATGATTCTCGTGAGTTTGGTGGGTTGGCATAGCCATGCAGACTCAACTGACAACTGGCTAAACAGGCTTGTAAGACTTTCTCTTCTAAATTACCTGTTAAATAATTACTCGTGGATGCCAGGGCCTCTAAGAATGGATACAAAGAATGACTTAGAGACTGGCACCATGGGGATTCCAAATCCGTTCCTCATTCTCTTGCCACAGCTTGGCACCTCTAGAGAAAAAGGAATGTATTCAGAAGCAGAGATAAGATAGCAGGAACGTCATGTGAAAAGCCAACAAAGTGGGTGAGGAAAGGTCAAGGCACAGATTAGTTTTTATTACGTCTATTCCAGGCAGGTTCTCATTTGTTTCCTTAAAGTACCTGCCCAAATAATACACAATCTTTCTAAATACACAGAAAAATTAACTTTTGATTGTGTACCTCTCCCAAACTATTGAAGTGTTTCCTCTGAAGGAAATTCTCTTATGAAGCTGGAAAATACAACTACCCATTCTATCCAGTAGTGATCTGGCATCAAGGGTAATCTCAAATAGTTTTGCATGAGTCTCCTTAGGGATTTTCCCAAAGTTTTGTGTTGTTTTTTTCCTTGTAATCCCTGCCAGGTTCTGGGGGTTCCTTAAAGAATTTGTTTGATTGACTTTTTATCATATGTCATAAATACCCACCTCAAAGAGTATTCAAGGTAATATAGGATGTTTACAGATATAGATGTTAAATGGACATCTTAGTTACATTTTTGTGTTTAATAATATTATCCTTTTAATATTTCCTTACCTGGACTTCTCCAAAATCCAACTCTTCAGGAGATCTGGGCTCTGAGTCCCAAGGGTTAGGAGGATTCAGTTCTAAAAGTAAAAGTCCGTTGTTTTCATCCATTTCAACAACTAGAATCAAATGAGAACAAATCTGGATTAATGACAAAAATGGCTTTTTAAAAGCATCACTGAAATAGAAATGCATGGTTTTCCAAAAATCAAAGGAAAATCCAAACAAAGGGTGTTCAGCACCCTTTGTTGATGGAACAAAATCAAACAAAGACCACTCCCTTAGATGAAACAATATCTGCAGAGACTACAACTTAAGATGAACACCAATTCATTTCTTTATTCATGTTGAGCTTACAGAATTTATGAAGTCTCAGTCATGTCAGGGATACACACATACAAATAAGACTTCTTTACAACGAAATGAATGATTGATAGAGATGACTTCGAGGCGCTATAGGAATGCACAGGGAGGGGCATCTGATCTGCAAAAATGACACACATTCAGTATAAACCATATTCTGAATTTTGATCTTTTCTGGGCTGGTGATACACAGTAAGATGCTGGGCAGTGGCAGCAGGTGCAACTCTCAGTCAGCCATGTGCAGTCACAAGGCTAAACACCAGATACTCTACAGTGGTCCATGTTGCCAGGTGATTGTGCCCAACTGCAGGCTAATGTACATGTTCTGAGCATGCATCGGTAGGTTAGCCTAAGCTACGATGCTTGGTAGGCTAGGTGTATTAACTACATTTTGACTTACACTACTTTCAACCTATGATGAGTTATGTAAGTTGAGGAGTATTTGTATACAATTCTGTTAATTATACCTCAATAAAGCTGAGGGAATAGAGAATAGCTGTCCTGAAGCCCCAAATTCAAAAAAGTGATTACCTCCAGGGCATGGGTGGGGGGATACATGATATAATCAAGGAAAGATATATATTGTGTTGTTAATGTTTTATGTTTTAAGCTGGGTGCTAGGTACATGGGTGTTCACTTAATTTTTAATACCTTTTTAACATTGCTTAAGAAATTTAATAAAAATATTTTTCTTAGTCATAACTATCAGCTTATTTAATGGTGAAACACAAATGACTTTCTTAATAAAATCAGGAATACATAAAGAATGCCATTATTATTGAACTATGTTCCTGAAATTGTGAGTGGTATAATAAAGGTACATATTATTATTTTGAGGTTATATGATTGCTGGAAATTAGTGTCATGAACTAGAAAAAATGCTGGTTTTGGGAACATCTGGATGGGAATCCTATTTCTGCTGCTTATTAGCAGTATCCTGAGCCTCAGTTTTCTCATCTATAAAATTATAATACATACTTCATAGAGTTGTTGTAATAGATCCTAAAGTGTCTAGCACCATGCTTGGAACAGAGCAGGCATTTAATAAACAATATTATTTTGGTAATTATTTTATACATAAAGGAATATATAGAATTTTAAAAGTTCATTGTAGGACAAACAAATCTATATACTAGCCAACTCATTAGAAAAATACAATTGTATTGTGGGAGACCCTCAGGAAACTCTTGCATTGATACCTGCCCCGTCTTCATAATTTTTCTTTTTCAAGAGATGCAGAAAAAAATAAGTCTGTAATTCTTTACTTGATCTTAGTCAGGAAGCAGTTGTAACTCTTAATCATTGTTCTGAAGCAATTACCATAAAGATCTCTCTATGCCCCTTGCACAAAGATAAATTGCATAGATGCAGCAAAGAAGAATGTGACATCTGCCAACTATTATAAATAAATTCATGAGAATATAGTATTATTAATTTAACCTTACAAGCTGATAAAATCTAGATCATTTGGGTTATAATTTTATCCAGAAAAAACAAATGGTAGTCCCTACAATCTTTTTAAAGGAAGAATAATGAAGGAGAAATGGAACAAAAGCATACCATAAAACTATAATAATCAAATCACTGATTATGGACATTAGGTCAGCCACAAAGTGGATCCTAATTATGTTAACTGTTTATTCTAAAGAAGGTATCATAAATATGTGGACCATCTAACATGGTGCTGTGGCAATTAGTTCTCTAAGCATTCTAGTTGATTAAAGACACAAAGTGACCAAGTCATAAAAATGTATAAAATAGAATATTAAATATGAGAGGACTTTTACATTTAACAGCAACAGAAATAATTCCAATGGAAAATCTGAATAGATACAAATGTAAAATGAAGACGTTCTAACACCAAAAAAATTTGGCAAACACATTTTGCCAAACCATATTTAGTGAAATATTAGCATCATATTTGATAGAACAATGCAAGTAAAAACAATGAGATGCAATTTTTGCCTCAAATGAGAACAGTCTGAAAGACTAAGAATGTTCTGAGCTGGTAAGGTATGGGGAGAAAAGGCATGCTTATATACCAGTCAGTGGGAGCAAAAGTTTGTCAGTGCCAAAGAATGGATGTTAATGCAATACATATTAAAGAAGGAACATATGATGAACTCATTCATTCATTCATTCATTCATTCGTTTAGGACATTAAGTGGAAACGGTTGTGTTAGTCATAACTTCCAGTTCATGACATGTATTTGATCCATGCAAAGCTCTTCTCTTTTTAATATTATTTATTTATTCCCTTTATCTCTAGTTCCCATTCTCATTTTCCTCCCCTCCAAGGTACCATTCTGAATGTTCGTGCAAAATATGCATTATATTGTGTGTGTGTGCATTTTTAATTTATATAAATGGTATTAGGCTTCCAGTCTGTTTCCTACTCTTTTTCACTCAACACTATGATTTTGACACCCATGATGTTGCCATGTGTACCTCTAGCCCACATCTAATTGCAGTTGAGTATTCCATGGTTCATGTCTATCACATTTTACAAATTCACTCTCCCAGAGGTAGACTCCTAGATTCTGCCACAACAGAATTTCTTTGAGGTATAAACAAGAGCAGGATTTATGGATGCTAGTATGTTCATAAACCTCATCAGGAGCCAGGCACAGTGGCACGTGCCTATATTCCCAGCTTCTAGAGAGGCTGAGATGGGAGGATCACTTGAGCCCAGGAGTTCAAGTCCAACCTAGGCAACATAGCAAGTCTCTGGCCCTAAAAACAACAAAACAAAACAAAAAGAAACAAAAACAACAAACCAAAAACTCATTTGGCTAGTTACTGCCAGATTACGCTTCAGAATGGCTGCAACAGCCACACTCCCGTCACATGGATGAGGACTTCTACGTCACTGACAACGTTTGGCACCATCTTAGCTTCTAGTTTTTTTCCGCTCTAAATGATGTAAAGTGAAACCTGCTTGTTTCATTTGCAGTTTTCTGATTACTACTTAGTTTAGTAAGCATCTTCATATGTTTAATAGCCTTTGGGTTTATTCTGTAAAATTCTAGTTCATACTCTTTCTTCCCTTTTTATTGGAATTGTCTGTCTTGTCAACCTGCATTATTTCCTACTCTATGCTTGATATTAATCCCTTGTTGATTATAAACATTGCAAAAAACTCTCAAACTGTCATTATGTCTTTTAATTTTGTCCATGGTGTCCTTCATTAAGCAGAAATATTGCGTTAATACAATCATATTCATCCATATTTGACATTTTTGTTTGCCCTATGAGCTGTACTTTTGAAGTGTTATCTGAAGAGTGAAGAAGTACCACACTATCTCTAGATTGCAAAAATATACTCCTGTATTTCTTCTATTACTTTCACATTAAGGTTATTGGGCCAAGTGAAGCCCGCCTTTAGGCTGAAGTATACAAAGTGTTATTGGTGAATGCTTTAATTGCCATACCCTTTTACCAGTAATTCAACTACTGTATGAAACAACTCCAAATACAGAGAAGCTCTTAAACACAAAAATACCAGTTTTAAGTAAAACTATGAAGATCTTAAATTCTAACAGAAAAATGGCTAAATATATTAGTTAATATTTAATGTGAACATAAAATTATATGTGTATAGAATCTGACCTTATGTCTAATATCATATTGACAAGATGCAAAAATGGTTTACATTAAAGAACTGTGAAAAATTAAGACTAACAAGAAGACTAGAGAATGGAACAGCTAGATGGAAGATTAACAGGGAATAGAAGACTTCAACACCATAAACTGACTGTACCTAATGGACATACACAGAACACTTCACCTTGGGCCATAAAACAAGTTTCAATAAATTAAAAGGATCAAAATTAAATAAAATATCTTCTCTGAACACATTGAAATGAAATTACATATTAATAAGAGAAGAAAGTTGCAAAATCAAACAACACACTTCTAAATAACAAATTGGTTAAGAAATAAAAAGAAATTAGAGAACATTTTGAAACAAATGAAAACTAAAACAATATGCCAAAACTTATGTAATACAGCTAAAACAGTGTATGCATAAAATTTATACCTGTGCACACCTATTTTAAAAAAGAAGAAATATCACAAAACCCCCAATATTCCACCTTAACTAGAAAAATAACAGCAAACTCAAAGTAAACAAAAGGAAATAAAAATTAGACTAGAAATGAAATCAAAAATAGAAAAATGAGAGAAAAATCAAGAAAGACAAAAGTTAGTTTTTCAAAAATATCAACACATTGACAAATCTTTAGCTAGACTGACCAAGAAAAAAGAGATTACTAAATTATCAAAATTAAGAATGAAAGAGTAGACATTACTACTGATGTTACAGAAATTAAAGGGTTTATAAGATAATACTATCAACAATTGTACTCCAATAAATTAGATAACCTAGATGAGATAAGAAAATTCCTATGAAGATACAAATTAACAAAAATGACCTGAGAAGAAATAGAAAAATCTCAGCAGACCTATAATAAGTAAAGAGATTAAACTAGTAATCAAAAAGCTTCCCACAAAGATAACTCTAGGCCCAGATGGTTTCACTAGTGAATTTGACCAAAGGTTTAAAGTAGGATTAGCACCAGTCCTTCACAAATTCTTTCAATAAACAGAAGCATATCGGCCCTTTGCCAACTCATTTTATATGGTCAATATTACCCTGATATCAAAATTAAAGACATCACAAGAAAACAAAACTACAGACTAATATTCCTTATCAATATAGATGTACAATATCTTAATAAAATATCAGCAACTATAATTTAATGACATTAATAAAAAGGGCTATATACCATGACCAAGTGGAATTTATGCTACACTGCTGCAATATTTGAAAGATGCAAGGCTGATTCAACATTTGAAAATCATTCAATGTAACACACTGCAAACAGAACAAAGAGGGAAACCACATGATCATCTCAGTTAACACAGAAAGGGCATCACCAAAAATCTAACATCTGTTATCATAAAACACACTCAGAAAACTAAGAATAGGCTGGGCATAGTGGCTCATGCCTGTAATCCCAGCACTTTGGGAGGCCAAGGTGGGTGGATCACTTGAGGTCAGGAGTTTGAAACCAGCCTGGCCAACATGGTGAAAACCCGTCTCTACTAAAAATACAAAAATTAGCCGGGTGTGGTGGCACATGCCTGTAATCCCAGCTACTTCAGAGGCTGAGGCAGAAGAATCTCTTGAACCTGGGAGGCGGAGGTTGCAGTGAGCCCATATTGCGCCACTGCACTCCTGCCTGGGCAACAGGGCCAGACTCTGTCTCAAAAAAATAAAAAATAAAAAAATAAAAAGGCATCTAAGAAAATCTGACAGCTGTTTTCCCACTAAGAGTAGGAACCAGACAAGCAGTTTCCTTGGCTAAAACCTCCATTTCTACCTGGAGGTTTTAGCCAAGGCAACTGAACAGGAAATGACATAAAAGGCATCCAGTCTGTAAAGGAAAAAGTAAAACTGTCTCTATTCATAGACGACACGATCTTGTATATAGGACATCCTAAGGTATCTACAAATGAAACTATTAAAGCCTTCAACGGATACAAGGTATTTTGAAAATCAATGATATTCTGTATGCTAGCCATTAATTTTTAAATAAAATTTATGAACAATTCCATTTATAATAGCATCAAAAAGAATAAAATACTTAGGAATAAATTTAATCAAAGTAGTATAAAACATACTCTGAGAAATACAAAATATGGTTGAAAGAAATTAAAGAAGACTTAATTAATAGACATTCCATGTTCACAGATCAAGACTGAGTATTGATAAGATGGTAATACTCCCTAAATTAATCCACAAATTCAACACAATTTTAATCACAATTCTAGCTGCCTTTCACCCCCATCCCTCACCCGCCAGGAATTGACAAGCTGACCCTAAAGAGTCAAGACAAGATGGCCTAGAATAACTAAGCAATCTTTAAAAAGAAAACAAAATTGGAGGACTCACAATTCCCAATTTGAAAAACTTACTTCAAAGCTAAAGTAATCAAAACAGTGTGGAACTGGCAGAAGGACACACATATAAATCAATGGAATAGAGTCCAAAAATAAACCTTTATATTTATGATCAATTGATTTTTCAACAAAGATGCCAAAACAATTCAATAAGGGAAAGAATAGTCTGTCAGAAAATGGTACTGCAATTGATCCACATGCAAAAGAATGAATTTGGGCCCCTACATCACACAATGTACAAACATTAACACAAAATGGATCAAAGACCTAAATATTAGAGCTAGAACTATAAAACTCTTAAAACAATAGGAATAAATTTACATGATCTTGGATTAGGCAATTTAAATAATATTTATTAGACTGGCCATGTGTGGTAGCTCACATTTATAATCCCAGAATTTTAGAAGGCTGAGGTGGGGAGATCTCTTGAGCCCAGGAGTTTGAGACCAGCCTGGTCAACACAGTCTGACCCACTCTCTACAAACAAATACAAAAATTAGCCAGACATAGTGGTGTGTGCCTGTAGTCCCAGCTACTTGGGAGGCCAAGATGTGAAGATTGCTTGAACCCAGGAGGCAGAGGTTGGAGTGAGCCATAATCATGCCACTGCACTCCAACCTGGGTGACAGAGTGAGACTCTGTCTCAAAAAATGTATATATTTCTTAGACTCTCTCTTTCTTAGACTATTATCTATGTGTGTGTATGTTAGTCTAATAAATATATTAGAATAAAAGACTTACTCTAACCATATACTTTTTTAGACACCAGAAGCACATGATCCAAAGGAAAAAATAAATAAATTAGACATCATCAAAATTTAAAACTTTTGTGCTTCAAAAGATGTCAGCAAGAAAGATGGACAATAACAAGTCTTGGTGAGGATGAGGATAAGCAGGGTCATACATTGGTAATGAGAACGTAAAATGATGCAGTGCTTTTGAAAACAGTTTTATAGTTCCTCAAAGTTAAACATAGAGTTACCATATAGCCCAGCAATTCCATTCCTAGGTTTATAACCAAGAGAACAAAAATCATATGCCTACATAAAAATTAGTAGATAAACAGTCATAGGAAAAGTATTCATCATAGCCAAAATGTTGTATATCCATACAAGGAAAGTTATTCAGCCATAAAAATGAAGTAAATGAAGTACTAATATATGCTACGACATGGATGAATCTTGAAAACAAGATGCTAAGTGAAAGAAGCCACACACAAAAGGTCACATATTGTATTATTCCAGTATATGAAATGTTCAGAATAGGAAAATCCATAGAGACAGAAAGAAGACTGGTGGTTACCAGGGGCTTGGAGAAAAGGGGAATGAGGACTGACAATCATTACAGGGTTTTTTTTGGAGTGGCGGAAAATGTTTCAGAATGAGATAGTGGTGGTGGTTGCACAACATGTGAATATTTTTAAAAAAGGATTAATGTGCGCAGTTTAAAAGGGTAAGTTTTGTGGTACATGGGTTATTTCTCATCAAGACGAAGGAGAGGAGAAAGAGAAAAGGAAGGAGGAGGGAGATGGGGAGACGGAGGACAGCAACCACCAGAACAAAATATTCTAAAACATTTTAGGTGATGTAAGTGTAAATGAGATTCTTCCTTCTACTTTTCTGAATTCCAACTTTTTAATTGTTACCCTATAGTATTTTTTATAATAATAATAAAACCAGATGCTCAACGTTGATAACATGTCCCCAGGCGGATCAAGCCCTTATCTTTCTCAGAATGTGGTATGAA
Source organism: Theropithecus gelada (assembly GCF_003255815.1). Lineage (NCBI taxonomy): Eukaryota > Metazoa > Chordata > Mammalia > Primates > Cercopithecidae > Theropithecus > Theropithecus gelada. The sequence continues at coordinate 28,159,639 of NC_037671.1, forward strand.
ATCCCTACAGCGTTGGTAGCACTGGACTAAAAAGTGAGCTCTGTTAACAAATGTTCCCGTCGTGGCAGTGTCTTCACTCCAGCTAACGCTGAAATTCCCGGAGTTTGTTATTTCCTGCCCTCCTACTGACCCTGCTGCCAGCTCTGGCTCCTGCCTTTTGCCTGCATGGTGGTTAACAGTAGCCTTAATCTAATTTTCCAATGCATCCCACTTCCTGCTGGGAGGGAAATCCCTCATCTCTGCTCCTGTGGTCCCAGGCTCAAGGATATATGCAGATTATTTAAGACACATGTATGCAAATAAATTATGTTCTGTGTACTACCTACCATGAATTTAACAGGCATTCAATTAATTTTTTTTTACAACAACCCGTTTTTTGTAAGATGGCTACTAAAAATCTTATTTCTATTTCACATTTGAAGAAATTAAAGCACAAAGGGATTGACCAAATTGCCCATTGTCCCCAGACTGTGTATTGCAGCCTGAATCTGCACCCAGGCGAGAAGGCCCCATTGCCTTCACTCTTAACGCTTTGCTACACTGTCTCTGTAAAGGTCTTGATCAAAAGATTTAGAGATTTTCACAAAAGCCCCTAAAAGCAGTTGTAGATTACTTGGTTATATATTCATAAAATTGATAGTCTCTCGTCCTTTCACTTACACAGTGTTTATGTACAAACCCATGTTTATTATCAGTTTTATGTCAAATAAATTTAGCAGTATTTATACAGCACACGTAACCACCTCCCAGTAATAAGGCAGCTGGCAGGCTTTCTGGGCTAAGTCAACAGATTCAGGGTGGAGTTCACTGGAGAAAATAGCTAGTGGTCCAGGTGTCCTATTTGAGACGTGGAGGGAGGGTGAATTTGTAGTCAAAACACTTAGCAACTCTCCCCAAAATAGCATTCTATTTCCTTGTAGTGAATGGCAAAGGACACATACCTCAATAAGTAACACCTCTGTTTGTAGGGGAACTGGGAGAAATGCTGGCAACACACTCTTGTTTAAAAAGGCATTTGGAGTTGGTCTCACAGAGACACATGGGTGAGAGTGGTCACACCTATATAGTATGCCCGTAATAATTTGAGCCTAAAAAAATTTTTAAAGGCATTATATTCAAAGCCCACAGTCTGGAGGCATGGCCCAGGAAGCTTCCAGCTCAGCTCCCTTCACAGGTAATCTAAGACTGCCTTTATGTCACCCACATGTGCTTATGCATGTTTTTAAAAAAATAATTGAGTCATTCTATTTATAATGTTTCTAACATGCTTTTTTTGCTTTGTGTATCAAAAACAGGCTGGAGTGCAATGGTGTGATCTCAGCTTGCTGCAACCTCTGCGACTACTGGATTCAAGCGATTCTCCTGTCTCAGCCTCCCAAGTAGCTGGGATTACAGGTGCCCACCACCATGCTCAGCTACTTTTTGTACTTTTAGTAGAGACAGGGTTTCACCATGTTATCCAGCTGGTCTCACACTCCTGACCTCAGGTGATCCACCCACCTCGGTCTCCCAAAGTGTTGGGATTACAGGTGTGAGCCACCGTGCCTGGCCTCACCCAGTGCTTCTATTCCTCCTCTCCCCTCACTCCTTCATCCAAGGTTCCTGACCCTTCCAGACATGGAGCTGGAGGAAAAAGGAGAGTTTAAGAAAGAGAGCAAGGATCCTTTGGTCACAGAGCAGCAGCACCATCTGGGCTTGGCTTTTGCTTAAGGCTGATTGTAAGGGACACCTCAGTGGGTTATTGTGAGAATCCACCCAATTGCTTGGAAACACCCACCTGAAGTTCTCTGCACCTGGGTATCTCTATGCTACCTAGTTACATACGCTTTCCTTAGCCCCAGCAAGGTAGCAATACATCCAACTGTTCTCTGCAGGCCTTTTGGACCTAGGATGACTCTAGGTTTATGCCCCTCCCAATCATGGCCCACATCACATCCATAGGAAACACTCATCTGTTCCAGCCACACTGAATTCTGGGAGTGCCAGGGTGCCTAACACAACCTCTTCTCCTTCAGCTTGTCTGTCACAGCTACACGGCCAATCTTTCACCCTTGAGATTTCTCAGGGGAGAATCAGACATCAGTCCACTGTGTCCCTCAACCTTGGAGAACACATATCAGACTCTCTAGGTGGTCCAGTTAACGTCTGGCCTAAGGAAAGGGGCAGGCATCCCTCAGAAGTTGCCCCTGCAAGGGGCATGGACTCTCAGTACAGCTTTCCAAATAACTCTTCCTAAGAAGTTACATTTCAAACTCCTCCTCTATGCTTTAGTATTCCTTATAAGGGTGAGGGATTTAAGAATGATCTACTGGTTCTCAGCCTCTTATTTTGTAAATCCTTTCTCGGAACTTCATTTTGGAATAGGCATCTGTTGTTTTGCAACCCCAACTTCCATTTCACCATCCTGTTACAAGGTATTGCATATGTTGTATATTTAGCATTTTCCATTTTTACAAATAACCCAGTTTTCCCAGGCCTCACCAGATTGAGAATATAAAATAAAGTTGCAGTCTATCTTTATGCACAAATGATGGCAAGAGCCCTAACTGTTTTGCTGACTAGAAATTAGCACATTTTCAAGTGTCCCGAACGTATTTTGGGGACTTCCCCAAAAGTATGCTACACACATGCCCACAACCCGATCTGTAACTGCGTGGTGTCTGCTTTTCCCTCTTTTCCTACTCTGGCTTATAATCTTCCACACTGTCTGCCTAGAAGTTTGAGGAGTGTCAGATCATTGCTAGGTTCCAAGGCTAGGTGGAAGACATAGCCTCCTCTCCAATTGTGTGCCACATGTGGTCACCAGGACGTGAAATGGCTCTTCTTTGTCAGATAATAAGTTCTGGCCATCTCCTACTTCCCATGAATCCTCCAACTGTCTCCGGAAAATAGTGCCATTATTTTTCTGATTGCCACTTTCCTGGGCTTGGGCAGTCCGACCCGGTCTACAGGCCAGAACAATTCTCATTTTTAGCTCCCCACAAACCACAGACTCCACCACCCAATTTCCTTTCCTTTTTCTCCCTCATGCCCAGGTACAAAATAGAAACCTCTGTTTACATTAATGGATGGGAGGGAAAGAGAAGTTGAAGTCTCACTAGCAGCTTCTGGGTCAACACTTTGCTTCTTAGAGATATTCAATATTATCTTTCTTTTACTTTCTAAGTTCAAGAGCCATTCAAAAAAAAGCAAAGTGGAGGACAATGTATATAGTCTGCTACCAAGGAAGGGGATATTATAAATATGTACTAATTTATAAATGCAAAAGATACCTCTAGAAGGACCCACAAGAAAATAATAATAATGGTAGTTGCTTCTAGAGTGGGAACTTGGTGACTAGGGATCAGAGGAGAGAAAATTTGGTTTTTACTCTATTTAATTTTGTACTTTTTGAAAATTTTACATGTGCATGTATACCCCAAAGAAATTAGCAGTTTGCAAATAGATAACTCATTTTAAGAAGAGAGAAGACAACGTTCAAGTTGAAGCCTGCAGTGGCAGACCATCCGTATCCATTTGCAAAGCAAAAATTAATCTTGTTTATGCCCCAGATGAAGAGGACTAACAACTAACAGCACAAACAATAGCCATAGGCATCTTAATTGGTTCAGTTTACACAATTCTGACTGAAAAATTAAAGTTGAGCAAACTTTGCACTTGATGGCTGCCAAAACCATCCAGATCAGCTGTAGACAAGAGCAGAGCTCTCAGTGGAAATTTTAAACGAGTGGGATCAAGATCCTGAAGCATTTCTTCAAAGCATTGTAACAGAAGGTTAAACATGGCTTTACCAGTATGATCCTGAAAACAAAGCACAGTCAAAGCAATGGCTACCAAGAGGTGGAAGTGGTCCAGTCACAGCAAAGCCAGACTGCTCAAGAGCAAAGGTCGTGGCAACAGTTTGTTGAGATGCTCAAGGCATTTTGTTTGTTGAATTTTTACAAGGACAAAGAGTGGTAACATCTACTTATTATGAGTGTTTTGAGAAAGTTAGCCAAAGGTTTAGCAGAAAATTGCCCAGGAAAGCTTCACCAGAATCACACCACACAAGTGTCTCTTGCTCATTTCTCTCATCAAACAAGGGCAATTTGGTGAGAGTTTCTGTGGGAAATCATTAGGCATCCACCTGGTTACGGTCCCAATTTGGCTGCTTCTGCCTTTTTTCTTTCCTAATCTTAAAAAAAACAATCTTTAGGCTGGGTGCAGTGGTTCATGACTGTAATCCCAGTACTTCGGGAGGCTAAGGCAGGTGGGTCACCTGAGGTCAGGAGTTCGAGACCAGCCTGGCCAACATGGTGAAACCCTGTCTGTACTAAAAATACAAAGCTGGGCATGGTGGTGGGCACCTGTAATCCCAGCTACTTGGGAGGCTAAGGCAGGAGACTTGCTTGAACCTAGCAGGTGGAGGTTGCAGTGAGCCAAGATCACACCATTGCACTGCAGCCTGGGTGACAAGAGCAAGACTCTGTCTAAAAAAAAAAAAAAACTTTAAAGGGCACCCATTTTTCTTTGGTTAATAGTTTTAAAAAGACTGCATTTACATGGTTAAATTCCCAGGACTCTCAGAGTTCTTTAGGGACAGACAAAATGGCTGATATTATCGCTTACAAATGCATCTTGGCCTTGATGGAGCCTATGTTGAGAAATACAGCTTATATTTTTTATCTCTTAATTCCATTTTCCACAAAATTTTTTAAGTCTCCTTGTACTTAAGAGATCTAACAGTTTAAAATCAGAATGTATCCTAAGCTTCAAGTAAGATTAGAACTAAGTTGACAAGAACCACAATAACAATAATAGCAGAATACATTTATTGATATTGATGGTATTTACCCAGCTCATCTTGACAGAAGCTTTCTGGAGGGTTGATATACTTCATGGTGCTCACATCTAATTTCCAGTTATGCTTTGTGCATCTAACAGACCTGGGTGAAAAATTGTACTTAAGTTTATGAAATGGTAAAAATAAAAATCTTGATTAGGCTTAAATGTATTCTTTCATAATGATATTAAATTATAATGGAATTAGTTGAACACAAAATACATAAAGCAAAAACTATCAATAGCTAATACTTATTCAAAAAAAAGACTAATCATCAATAGGTAATTTTATAAATAAAATAAATTAAACTCCATATCACAAAATGACACATTTTAGAGAACAGAGACAACAGAATAAACAAGTCTTCAGAAACACCTCTTTTATAAGCCAAGCTGGATAAGATCCAACTGGGGCCAATACAAGGAAAAACTGTAGTAGTAAATATATATCTATAATTTATATCACTCTAAAATCCTTGACCCTAGAATAGTCAACCAAAGGTTACATATTTCAAAGAGAAAAGATCTTATAGTTTAAGATTTTAGAGCATATATGTGAGATAAAATATAAAATGCTCAGTTAAATATGGATTTCAGATAATGAATAATTTTTAAATATGCTTTCTATAATATTTAAGACATATTTATTCTGAAAATTTGTTGATAAATCTGTAATTTAAATTTAACCAAGGGTCTTATATTTTTATTTAACACTAGCAACCCGGTTTTAGCATGAGAACCAGATTGTAACAAAACAGATTGCTCAGTATCTTTTCCCCATCTTACCACAACTTTGAGGGAGACAGAGTGGCTAGAGGTGTGATATAAATAGTTCAGTTTTTTCTATTTTGGTGGTGTTTCTTTCTGGTGATGTTTTGTTGGTTTTAAGACTTAAAGAATTGTTTAAAATAAAGAAATCTGTCTCAAACCTGAAACACTAAATTTTTTTAAAACGAAAAACATCTACTTTAACGTAAATGAATCATGCTGACATTTCTGAATTTCATTATATCCAGAATTATCTCATGTTCTCCAAGTTATGACGCAAAAAGCATTATTCAGTGCTTCAGTTTATGAAGGATTATTTTATGACTCCTTTCTCATTGATGAGTAGCCAACAACCTTTCAATTAATTCTGATGGAACATTCCAACTGTAGCTATTCAGCATGCCAGGCCATGAAAGGGAAAACTGGCAGAACCATGTGCTCACAGGTGATAGGGAGACAACAGCTTTCCAATTAGAGGAGGTTGTGAAAAACTGATAGGCTTTAAAAATGAGAATCATGGCTTATAAAATTTGATGATCTTGGTTGTGTTGAGAAGAAAAATGGCTGAATAATGATGGGTAGAACAGAACAGGTAGGTCTCTGTTCTTGGCTGGAACCTAGAAGCTAGAAAAGACGGTTTCTTCAGATAAATAGCTACAAAGAGAATCCAACTATAATTTACCGAACTCAGAGAAGTGAATGGGAGAATACAGAGCGTAAGTTACCATAGAAATGCAGTTTCAACATACAAATGCTTGGTGAGCTGCATCTGGGAATAAAGCTGGCAGAACCTGCTTCCTCATGGTCAGGAGAGCTAAGAGGGGAGGACTAATGTGTCAACAGAATAGGTCAATCACCCGCAAGGCTTTGAATGAAGAAGAGAAAGGCTAGCCTGTGGCAAAGCAATCACTATACTTAGATGAGCATATAAGACACAAAAACAATCTGAGTTCCTGTAAATAAGTCCCTCTATATAAGCTACACAAGAAGTTCATTGCAGAGAAATAAAATAGTAACTGTAATTCACTTTTTTGGGGTGCTCGCCATATACCACCATATGGCAATTATTTTAAGTGTTTTTTATGTGTTTGACATCACTTAATCCTCTCAGCAACCTGACAGACTAGGTAATATTTTCATCTTCATTTTAGAAATGAGAAGACCGAGGTCCAGAAAGGCTAAGAAACCTGTGCAGGGTTATGACCTCGCTAGTAAGTGCTGGATTCAGGCTTCTAAACTAGGTAGTCTATGAGGAGAGATGATGCTCTTAATCAGTAAACTTTAAGGACTCCTTAAATGGCTGGCTAAGTGGCACTCTGTGAAATGGTCCACTAAGTTAAAAAACGAGGAGAGGAAACCCAGAGTCTCAAAGCTGCAATCGTTGGAAGAGAAAACTCCAACACCTTGAAGTGCTGACAGAAGTTTACCAGTGACAGAACTATGCCTGAGGCTTCACTGACTTGAATCCACCCAGAAGATGGAAGCAAAATGGGCATCATTTACCTAGATCACTTTTAATCATTTACCTGGATCACCTGTAGGAACTGCGATTGTCATTATTTGAAGTTATGGAATTGCCATTGCAAAATTACAACTGAGACAGCGAAAAAGATTTGACCTAACTGACTCCATCCTGCTCTTGCTTCTAACCTCCAAGCTGTTCTTGTTCATTTCTGGTTGTAGGTAGGTAAAACTAATTTTGGGAGGAACTTAGTTCAGGGAATTACCTAGAGGTTCTCCTACAGCACAGTTGCCAGCCAGAAAGGTGTCCCATTAACTACTTTGGACGTATTTATACTAAAAATACATTAGTTTTTAAAATCTGAAATGCACATTTAACTGGGCATCCTGTATTTTTATTGGTCAAGCTGGCAGCCCTATCTGAGGAGCCAAGCAAGCTACAGGTGCAACACTGTTATGAAAGGAAAATATCTTGGGCCCCCCAAATCACTAAGCTAAAAGGAAAAGTCAAACTGGGAACTGCTTAGGGTAAACCTGCCTCCCATTCTATTCAAAGCCACCCCTCTGCTCCCTGAGATAAATGCATATCTGATTGCCTCCCTTGAAAAGGCTAATTAGAAACTCCAAAGAATACAACCATTTATCTCTTATCTACCTATGACCTGGAAACCCCCTCCCTGCTTCAAGTTGTCCAGCCTTTCCAAACCGAACCAATGTGCATCTTACATGTTAATTGATGTCTCATGTCTCCCTAAAATGTATAAATCCAAACTGTGCTCTGACCACCTTGGATATATGTCATCAGGGCCTCCTGAGGTTGTGTCATGGCCAAATGTCCTCAACCTTGGCAAAATAAACTTTCTAAATTAACTGAGACCTGTCTCAGATTTTCAGCGTTCACATTTTGGCAACCATGAAGGGATTCTGAGTGGAGATGCCCCTGACCTTTGACAAATCTCCTATCAGTGCTTGGTACCAGCATGAGCTGACTTTATGGCTCAAACCAACAGGACAATTTGCTGAGGCCTGAGAGCACCCCTCCGGAGAATCCCTGATCTCCCCAAATGTCGTAGAGATCTAAAGTTTATTTTGTTGTTAAAAAAAAAAAAAAAAAAAAAAGCAAGTAAAACGCCAGAAAAAGTTTTACTTGCTTCCAAAAAGGAAGGCAAGATTTACTGTTTCCATGACTATGAAAGACAGGTAACTCCTTTATGGAGTTTGAGATCGCTTCCAACAGGAAAGATGAGTTTTTTTTTCCTGCTTCTAGGATGGTAGAGAGCAGTCTACAGCCTGAGACCTATCCCTAGGTAAGTAACTGAATTGGGGTTTGTCTTGGCTAAAGTTAAGATCAACAACCAGCTGGTCTTAATTTCTCCTTACTATTAGAGTGCTCAGTAATGATATAAGTTGTGTGATTCTTTTGCTTAACTGTTTTTGTTGTTGTTGCTGTTCGTTCCTGTTTTCATTGTTGTTTTGGACTTTTTCCCATTGGGTTTGATCAACTCTATCCGACTTGATCAAATCCAAAGGAAATTCCAAATTTTGGGGAACAAGGCCTCTGAAGTGGCTAAATTCACACACACACACACACACACACACACACACACACGTGGTATGGGGTGGAAGTAAAAAAAAGAGGAAAAATTTTTGATTCTGACTAAGGGGCTTTATTTATATAACAAGGCCACCTTTCTGTTAGCTGGGCCAAACTGAAAGAGCAATGGCTGTATTTCTGAAATAGCAGCAATTTGTCCTAGCTGAAATATGGTAATAAGATTTTAAAAGTTTCTTTTAAAGGAGTTCAATGGTTAAAAATCAGCTTAATTAAAACCTAACATCCAAGGTGTATGTGTGTGTGTGCACACATATATGTGTGTTTGTATTTAAAAGGCCTTCATATTTTTGTTTTTCTCCTGGGACCTTTTTTTTTTTTGAGCCAACGTTCAAAAGTTTTTTTATTCTCAGTTGACAGAATTCTGTTTTTTTCACTTGTTTCTACTATCTCTCCTTTCTCTTGCACCCTCTGCTGCATGGAGGACCTAAAATAGTTTATAATACCCTGGGGTTCCTTAAAGAAAATGGAGAAGGCACTGGACTCCCTTTCCAGGGAAAACGAGTTTTTTCAAGAATGTAAGCAGACAAGTTTGTCTCAGTTCTTGAACAGCTTACTTTTATATTGTGTTACTTTTTTTATTTTTTTTTTGACTAAAATAGTTATTGCAGCAGAGGTTACTCTTGGGTTTTTAAGGAAGAGTATGGTTTAGACACTTAGAAATGTCTTTGTTTACTTTTCTTTTTTCTGAGTGCACTGTGTAAGCACCACGTGGTCTAATCTCATATTAATTCTTCCTTTTTGGAGACCCAGGATTCAGTGTGGGCTCTGCCCAGAGCTCAGAGATCCAGTTAAAAGATAGGTAGTCAGTCCCTACCTAAATAAAATTAGTCTCCTTATAGAATCCTATGATAGACTTCTATAATTTTATGTTTAATTTGGCATCCATTTTTAATCTCCCTCTAACATCACCAGACTTTTTCCTCTCTGTACCTTATGATGTAAATTTTGCTATATGATTTTCACCTGAGTTGTTTCCTTTAGTATGCAAATTTAAGGCTATTTAGCTGACAACTGCCTGGGGTTGTGAAACAGTTTATCAGGAATCTGAAAGTCTAAAGGGAAAAAAAGGTTTTTATAAATCTATAAGATGTACTTCTATCAGCATGCCCAATATATCTATGTATTTACGTGTTGTGTACACAGTGTTTCACTACTGAAAATATATAAAAGAGCTCTAATTAATTGGCTTAAGAAACTAAAAGTGTTGGCTGGGCGCAGTGGCTCACACCTGTAATCCCAGCACTTTGGGAGGCCGAGGTGGGTTGATCACCTGAGGTCAGGAGCTTGAGACCAGCCTGGCCAACATGGTGAAACCCCTTCTCTACTAAAAATAATAAAAAAAAAATTAGCTAGGCATGGTGGCGGGCGACTGTAATCCCATCTACGTGGGAGGCTGAGACAGGAGAATCACTTGAACCCAGGAGGCAGAGGCTGCAGTGAACTGAGACTGCACCATTGCACTCCAGCCTGGGCAACAAGAGTGAAACTCTATCTAAAAAATAAATAAAATAAAATAAAATAAAAGCATTTGCATCAAATACTTTATCAGGAGAGAAGAAAAGATTAGTAAAATGCTTTTTCAACTTTACATAACTTAAGTAAAATTTTTAGTAAAGCTAGCTTTAAAAATTATAAATAATATTAGAAATGTCTTAAGAATTGCCAGCACAATTTTTTTTTTTACATTAATCAAGCAGTTTCATAGTTTTGCCTGCCAGATACTATAAAGTGTCAAACTTTGGCATAGGCATTATAAAACTATAAATCCTGCCCAAGACAGAATGATCTTTGCTTGTGTAATCTTTCATAAAGAAGACATTGATATTAGTTTAATAAAAATAGCTACATCTTGAATTGAGTAAGATTACCATAACTTCTAATCTTGTTGCTTTAGGCAGTCTAGTTCACAAGTAGTAAGGTTTGTTTTGGGAAAGGACTGTTACCATCTTTGTTTCAAAGCTAAACTATAAACTAAGTTGCTCCCAAACTTAGTTTGGCTTACCTACAACCAGGAAGGAACAAGAACAGCTTGGAGGTTAGAAGCAAGAGCAGGATGGAGTCAGTTAGGTCAAATCTTTTTCACTGTCTCAGTTGTAATTTTGCAATGGCAATTCCATAACTTCAAATAATGACAATCGTAGTTTCTACAAGTGATCTAGGTAAATGATTAAAATAATTAGGTAAATGTAATAGGATAAATACTTGTAGACAAACTCATTATAATTTAGAATCAAAAGTTATATTAATAATAGATATTTCATTATTTGGGCATTTTCCAATAAAAATATATTTGTAGAAAAACATTCTTTCTAAAAACAAAAGTATGTCCTTTTAAAAAAGGTGAACAATTTTTGCCTAATTCAAAGCTTATTTAAAGGGCATGTATAAAACAAGGTAAAAGGAACCAAGAAATAAAAGATATGTAAAGAAAGTTATCAAAATAAAGAGCTTTTTTTTTGGTAAAAAAGCTTAAAGAGAAATAATTTCATATGAGAAAGAATCTTGTATGGTAAATTTAGTCCTAGAGTAAAATGACTGTTTAAGAAAGAAGGATGTTCAGCCAGGTGCAGTGGCTCAAGCCTGTAATCCCAGCACTTTGGGAGGCTGAGGTGGGTGGAACACCTGAGGTCAGGAGTTCGAGACTAGTCTGGCCAACACGGCGAAACCCTGCCTCTACTAAAAGTACAAAAACTAACCGGGCATGGTGGTATACACCTGTAATCCCAGCTACTCAGGAGGCTGAGGTAGGAGAATCACATGAACCCGGGAGGCAGAGGTTACAGTGAGCTGAGATTGTGCCATTGCCCTCCAGCCTGGACAACAAAGTGAGACTCCATCTCAAAAAAAAAAAAAAGGAAAGAAAGAAAAAGAGAGAGAGAGAGAAAGAGAGAAAGGAAGGAAGGTAGTTAGTTAGTTCAAGACAAACCAGAAAGCCTAAGCATGTCATGAACAGTCTGTATAAGTCACAATAAGAGGATTTCTAAAAAACGAAACAAAAACTTTTATATGATCAAGTTGCCCATGATTAAAGGGAAATAATAGTGGTCTTTCTAGAGGTTGGGTCTGATGTTTAAAAAATGCCACTTATACTCTTACATTGCATCTCACTGGTTTTGGTTTTCTCTCCTCTTTTAAAAGGTATGAAATAGTAACACTCTCCTTCAACTCATTTTCAGCTCATATAAGTTTTTTCCCTGCTCAGGTTCTCTTTTTGGTGGCCTGATGCTACCAACATTTTCTTAAAGGTCTAAAGGAATTGTTTTCTTCCAACATAATATTCTGTGCACTGCAGAAGGTATTTTCTTGGCCTTTTGGTAACTGGCCTAACAGATTTTACATTTATCACAATAACTCCTATGACATTATTATTAAGTTTGGTTTGCTTAGGAAAAACTAAGATTTAATTTTTTTTTAATTAAGGTTATTACATTCTTGTATCTTCCTGTATGTACTTTTAAAGTCCTTGTGACATTGAGTTACAGGGTTTTGACTCCTGGGTCTAAAAAGAACACCAAGTCCTGCTAAATCTTAAACACTGACAGCAATTAAAACCTCATCTCCAGGCCCCCTAGAAGATGCCAATCAAAATAAACTGCATTCCTGAGACACAGGGCCAGAAATTAAAGGCATTCAACTCCTCAAGGCCCAGGGGCTATCGCAGAAGAGGTGGGCTTGTGAGATCGCAAGGGTTAATTTTAAGAGATAAAATAAGTTCAGTTTCTCTATAAATTAACCATTAATGTCAAAGGCACACTGACGCAAGACCAGTATATCAACCCCTGTGTCAAATTAACAAGGTTTTCTTGAAACATTAACCAACTGCTTAATAGAGGTTACAAAGATATAAAAGGTTCATGGAAGGTATATCTTATGATCAAGATTAAACCTTTATGGACTATTTATACAATTTTGAAAAACAAATTTAATCGGCTTCATGCTGTTTTTTATTAGGGCTTAATGTTTGGAAAATTAAGTCTCCTCTCTCAAAGAATGAAGGTTTTTGCCCTTTTTTTTTCCTTATCATTTTGGCTAAATGAATGACTTATTTTGCAATGACCTGTAATCCTATTTTGTGATATCAAGTGTTTAAAATCTTTGATATTTGACAAACTTTCCAAAATCAAATTATAAATTATGTCTTTTTCTGACCTAATTAGTCCTTTAAGATATTATTAATGGGTTCTCTAAAGTCCAAAAATGACGTATTTGGCTTTTTGGTATGAAAATTATACAGGAAACATTGTCCAATATGAAATGGTTTTGGTTTTCTTTGGGCTGTATTTGTATAAATGTTATTGGTATGTATTCCAAAATTATGGGAAACTCCTATTATTCTGATATGACACAGTGTATGTTATCAGTAATAATTATAATTTTATGTTAAATTATTGTGTGCCACAGAGGTAACACAATGTCTTTGACTATGGCTGCCCTAAAACTTTTCATTATTCACAGACAATTGTCTTTTTGTGGTCCATTTCAGAAGATGATTTTATAATCAGCTATGAAACCCTTAACAGGTGCTCTTAAATGCATGTTTCTGATGACTTTGGAGACTGTGACATCAAAATAGAGAAAAAACTGAGGACTCATGGAGAGCTGAAATGTTCATGAATATCAAACAGAACAAGAATTAACTGCATGGACTAAACTAATAAAAGTGTGAAGTAATCTTTTTTTAACTTTTTGCTTAAAACATTGCTGATACTTTGTTTTTCAGAATCAAGAAACTTTTAAGCTATTTACAGCTTTTTAACAATTGAGTGTACTCCTATGAACAAAATTTGGAGCATATTTGTTTTTCTCTACCTGATTTCTACAGAATTTGAAATCTATTTGAGAGCATGACAACGTTATTTGCGTAAGTGCGATAAGAATCTGTTGTCATTTGTAACAGGACACAATTGAAGAAACTGGTTATTTTATCAAGGCTTTGACTGGAATAGTGTGCTTTCCTTTAAAGAATTAAAGTTGACTTATGGAGCCAATAAAAAGCCCCTTGGAAAAACTAGCCTCATACCTTTGTCTCCACAGTCCCTGTACAGGATTCCTGACCTGTGGTAAGTAAAGAATGTCACTTTCAGACAGGCCCAGGAGCTCCAAGTTTTTCTTAGGAGCTCAAAAGGAGAGGAATTCACTCAACTCATAGGTATTTCATGGTACAAATTCATGGATGGGCTGGACTTTAAAGAAGTCTTCTCTGAGATTCCTTCTGTGGAACAAAGTTCCATCAAAGCCAATTTAAAAGCTTATGTAAAAAATAATTATTCTTATGGCACTGTATACAAAGAATTAGGCCAAGTACAATAAAGAAAACCAGTCCTGCCGGATTTGTCTTTAATAAAAATGGGAAAGTGGAGAGAGAAAAATTATGTTTCAAAAACTATAGTACACCTATTGTTAGATTCTAGTCTTGTGTAATATTTTTCAATTTTTATTATTTTCTACAGTTTGGACTGAATTCTAATTTTTCCTGACTACATATCTTCAAAACAATGTTTTCAATTTTTTTCCTTCTTTTTTTTCCTCCATTTTTCCTAATTTGGAGTCACTGGAAACTAAAATGTGCTTTCATAAAGCACTGTGAAATGAAGCTAGACAACTTAAACTTCAGAAGGAAATAACAGGGACCTATTTACGTACATAAGCCACTTTCATACCTGCCTACTGATGTATGGACTTCAGAGTAATGTGGCCTATATCTATTTTCCAGAACTGTTCTTTTGTTTGTTGTTTTCCTCCCCCTATTTTCTCTTCATAGGACATGAGACTTCACAACCTTCTAAAAATGAGCTTTCCTAATAACTCGGGACTTACCTGTCTAGGTATAAACCATCCTAGCCACGAGAGATCAGACGAAACCTGAGGCCAGAGACTCATTTTCTTCTAAAATGCTTTCTCCAACAGATTTTTAAAAAGAAAAGGGGGAAATGTGAAAGGAAAGTATTTTGGGCCCCTCAAATCAATAAACTAAAGGAAAATGTCAAGCTGGGAACTGCTTAGGGCAAACCTGCCTCCCATTCTATTCAGTTACCAAGGTAACTTTGAACTCTGCTCACCAAGATAAATACGTATATCACTGCCTTCTTTGGAGAGGCTAAATAGAAACTAAAAAAAAAAAAAAAAAAAAAAAAGCAACCATTTGTCTCTTATCTACCTATGACCTGGAAGCCCCCTCCCTGCTTCAAGTTGTCCCACCTTTCCAGACCGAACTATTGTTCATCTTACATATGATGTCTCATGTCTCCCTAAAATGTATAAAACCAAACTGTGCTCTGACCACCTTGGGCACATGTTGTCAGGACCTCCTGAGGCTGTGTCATGGGTGCACGTCTTCAACCTTGGCAAAATAAACTTTCTAAATTAACTGAGACCTGTGTCAGGTCTTCAGGGTTCACAGTGGTTAGTTAGCATTTAAGAATCAAATAACCTGAAGGGCTGGACCATGATAGTAGGTATAGAGCGAAGTAAATCTGTGTGAACATTAGAGAACATTCTAGAGTTACCTGTTAGATTTGGGTAACAGGTAACTCATGGACAACTACTCAGCTCTCACTCTGAATACACCAGCACTGAACTACCCCAAAATGACCTGAGAAATAAGACTGACAACACAGTGGAAGAAAAAAGCCTAACACCAAGTGACTAAAGCCACATAGGGCAAATTAGGCTAAAGCAAAGCTTGAAAGGTGGGGGTAAATACAGCATTACTGGTGCTGAGAATTAGACTGACAAAGCACATGCCCAAGAGCCCTATCTGGCTCTGCTGGGCACTATTGCTATTTCTTTGGCAGTCATTGAGAAAAAACTAACAAAACAATCCTGTCCTGGTATTGCTGCTGCACTGGGGAGAGGTGATCCATACAGAGGGGAGAGGAGGGGAAGGGACAGTAGAGGAGGGGAGGGGATGGGAGGGAAGTTGGCAACAGCATCAGTTCTTCTAAGAAATGACCAGAAGAGTCACTGTTCAGGTCAGGAACAGCTGGGGATCTGCTATTTTTGTTTAGTAATCACAACTAGCCTCCCGGGAAAATTCTGTCTGCTCTCCAGCAGGCTTTGGAAAAGAGCCCCCCATACACACTTACACACTCACAGGAGCATGCACACACACACACACACACTCTTCTGGGAGAGAGGGGAAAGATACCCATAGGAGGCTTGGGTCTTTTAATACAAAACCAGTTAAATGTGTGTTTTCCCTATGCACACCCAAACACAGACACACATACACACACACACACACACAGACAGAGAGAGAGAGAGGTTTTACTATTTATCAAGCCAGGAATAAATTTTAAATTAGAGTTCTTATAAGAGAGAGGAAAATTAAATAGAACATACAACTTTTAGATCAGACACATGGCTTAAACACGCAAGAGTAAAATTTTCTAGGGGAAGTAATTTGCTGATTGGTTCATTTAAAATTTCCAGATGAATACATTTCCTGCCAAATCTAACTGCAAGAAAGATAACCAGTGAGAAAGCAAAGGACTCTGGGTACCTTCCAGCTAAATCCTCGATATCTTTTATGAACAGGCCTCCTTGGTGCTTGCACACATTCTTGCATGCCCTCAGTCGGCTCTTACTCTTGTACAAGATGTAGTCTTTGCCAGTGCTCTTATTACGAAAGAAATTGATTCCTTCCTTAAGATTGGCAACTTCCACAGGTGATAGGCACAACAGGATCTCAGTTGTTTGTTCAGTGCTATGAAAAGGCAAACATTTTGAGAGGAAATGTTAATAATGTTAAGGTTTTAAGAGATAATCATTTCAAACTGACAGCTCAAAACCCCTTTTCCCTAAAATACTTCGTAAGCCCCTTGCGTTCCAAGTACCCAGGTTTGGTGGCTACCTGAGGATGCATTTCTCCCCACCTTGATATGAATTGTAAATATACATCTTACTTGTTAAATATACCTCTCCACTTTTCTAGAGAACTAAGATCCCTCTTACTTGCCTGCCCATCGTCTGCCAGTTCCTCTGCCCGGGTATTTTGAAAGAACAGCAGTTGCTCGTATCGTTTCTGTGGCTCATTTGCTCCCATAAGCCATTAGTCAGCCTGGAAGGAGGGCGTTTGTGGTATTTCCTTCAACAGTTACTGATTTCCTTTGACAGTTTTCTCCCTCTACCACAGCTCTTTTAGAAGCCTAACACTATATTCACTTCTGAGAAGCCACTGTGCTGTCCCTCCCATCTCTGCTCTTTTGCATCTGGACTGCCTCTGCCTAGAACGCAGTTCCTCTCCACCACGCAGCATCAGTCTTGATTCAAATAGAACTGAATCGTCCTCTTCCTGGTTAAGCCTTCCAAGACACACCCCAGGTCCAGGCTAGCATTCTTGGTGTGCATCTCTCTTCTGTAGAACATTATAACGTTGTAATTGGCACACTGCTCTGTTTACTTACACATAGGCACTTTTGAAAGCACTCTATCTTCCTTCTGCCCCTACCACTTAGCCGACTGCCTTTCACAGGCTATGTCTTCACTAGCTCTCCACTTAATGAGTCATCCCCCCACTGCACTCAATTTGACTAATTTACAAAAAGCTCCAGCAGCAAATGAAGCATTTGAATTTTTTTTTTTTTAAGGAAACAAGCCGTTATACTTCTCAAACCCCAATTTCTAAACACTCTGTTTACAGTGCAACACTGAATCATAACGGAATGTTATTTTTGCCAAGAAAGGTTTCAAGATATCTTTTGCAAAATCATGGTAGGAAATCTGGGCACATGTTGTTTAGTTTTATATTTGACTCCAAACAAAAAAGTAGCCAAAATTCTCTTTGCGTGTTAACTTAAAACTGATTTGCAGCACAAGCATGTTTGTGGCACTTTCACTTTCCTTTTTAGAAGCACTGCAAATTTCTTAAATGGGATAAAAATAATTTTAAAAACACTCCAGGGTAGAAAATAACAGAGAAACCACTTCCAATTTTAAACTGATGAAGGCATGGCTCTGTAATATTATGATCTACTTTCTTAAAGCAGATTCTCCTTGTCACCTCTGTCCCAAATTCCTAGTAATTGAGTTCCCAATGGACTTGAAATTATTCCAAAAATATGTTCTAAATGTATTTGATAGGAAGAATCTATTCTAAATATCATGACTTCTTTTTTGACTTTGTTCTTACGAGTACAAATATCTGACACCAAGCTAACACAAGCACTGAGGCAATTCCTGGAATAATTAGTCTAAGAGTAAAAAAGGCAAACCTCTCTAGATTTTTGTTGTTCCATGGAATATATAGCCAAAGTTCTGTGTTAGATTTCAACTTATATCACAACCATGTAGAACAGGTTTACTTAACCACACTTTTGTACTCAGTTCCATTTGAAAGTCACATTGGAACAGAAGCCAAAAGAAAAAAATGTGTGCACCTATATACATGCTTTTCTATATATGTTTTTAAATGATTAGCTTTTCCCCAAAGTATTTTTAAAGATATCAATGAATTTGCTTCTATCAAAATCAGAAAAATAAAATTGTAGCAAATTTTTATTTTGCTATGAGTAAAACATTAACACTAAAATGAATTTTAATACACCTACTTTTTAACGTTTCAGTATTTTTTTCAAATACTTTAATATTCTTGAAAAATAACAATTAAAATGCATTATACAGGGCACACTTTTTCCCTTTTGCCTCAGAAGTAGTGGCTCAGTGTGGCAGTATAACATCCTGTCTTTAAGTTTTGTATATTTTGTTTGTCATGGAATTTGTGCATTCATTTTGGCCTTAAAAAATATTGTGTTGGCCAGGTGTGGTGGCTCACACCTGTAATCCCAGCACTTTGGGAGGCCAAGGCAGGAGGATCACCTGAGGTCAGGAGTTCGAGACCAACCTGGCCTATATGGTGAAACCCTGTCTCTACTAGAAATACAAAAATTAGCCAGGTGTGGTGGCGGGTACCTATAGTCCCAGCTACATGGGAGGCTGAAGCAGGAGAGTTGCTTGAACCCAGAAGGCGGAGGTTGCAGTGAGCTGAGATCACCCCACTGCATTCCAGCCTGGGTGACAGAGTGAGACTCCATCTCAAAAGAAAAAACACTAAAATGAAAAAATATTGTGTTAAAATAATTTCCATTTTAATCAAGATTATTTTTTACATTCCTTAAATTTTCTACAACTTAAAAGTTGTCTCACTTGTCTCACCCTAATCCTGGGCTCTGTTATTTTCTGATGCTTAATGATGATCTAAACTAGGAACTAGTTAGAAGTCAGCTTCATAGGCAATGTATGTATCTCGCCTGAATTATCTCCATCCTGTTCTTTTTCTGAAGATTAGTAGGAACCAGATATAAGTGTGTAACAAAAGAATTTTTAAAATTTACCTCACTAGAGATCACAGAAAATAACTATATTGATGAAAATGTCATTGGTTTACTATTTCAAGGGCCTATGGAACAAACAGTGATGCTTTTGAAACTTACTTTGAAAATTCAAAATCTAGACCTCAAAAAAAAATACACAGGGGAGTAGAGTTTTATGAGGTAAAACTGTCATTCATTCATGCTCTGATGCCACCACATACCCTGAGGATCTCTTCAAAGGCTACTGACTGGGGCTTCTAAGCTCAGAGCTGAGGGAGAGGCAAGGATAGGAATGATATAAATGTCAACTATACTTTCAGTCCAAGCAGGGCAAGGAGCCCAAATAAAGACTACTTTTCATGAAACTAGAAACCCTCCAGGGGGTTAAAATCTGAGAAAAAGGGTGGAGGAAGAAAAGGCAACTCATGCAGAATTTTCAGTCTGTATGTACATTTTGCTCCCCATAATTTCTTAGGTATTTTGTTTTCAGTGGGAAGATGTTCATTATTCTGTTCAAGAAAAGGTAAACTCTATGAAGGCCAAGACTACAGTGCCTGTCCCATGGTAGGTGCTCAGTAAATATCTAGTGAATGAAAGAATATCCTCACAAGAACAAAATGTGTACTCCATGGTTAAAAGAAGAAAAATTCACCTACTGTACCCTGTGATACTCAATATCTAAAATCAGTCACATAAGCTTCCACTTTAGGAAACTAGAAAAAGGAAAGTAAATTCAAAGCAAGAAGAAAAAAAGAAAGAAAAATTAGAGCAGAAATCAATGGAATTGAAAACAGAAAACTAATAGAGGAAATCAACAAAACCAAATGCCAGTTCTTCGAAAAGATCAAAAAAGTGATAAGCCATAGCTAGGCTAACTAATATTTTAAAAGAGAGAGGTGGGGAGGGAGGATGCAAAAATATTAATATCAGACTGGGCACGGTGACTTACGCCTGTAATCCCAGCACTTTGGGAGGCCAAGGCAGGAGCATCACTTGAGCGCAGGAGGTCAAGACCAGTCTGGGCAACATAGTGAGACCCTGTGTCTAAGGCAGATGTGGTGGCTCACACCTGTAATCTCAGCACTTTGGGAGGCTGAGGTGGGCAGATCGCTTTTAGCTCAGGACTTCAAGACCAGCCTGGGCAACACAATGAAACCCCATCTCTACAAAAAATGCAAAACAATTAGCCAGGCATTTGGTGGCTTGTACTTGTAGTCCCAGCTACTTGGGAGGCTGAGACTGGAGAATCACTTGAGCCCAGAAAGCAGAGGTTGCAGTGAGCTGAGATTGTGCCACTGCACTCTAGCCTTGGTGAAGGAGTGAGTCCCTCTCTCAAAGAAAAAAAAAGAAAAAAGACAGACCCTGTGTCTACAAAAACAAAAAAATACTAATATCAGAAATGAAAGAAGGGACAATACTACAGACCTTATGGACATTAAAAAGATAATAAAGGAATGCTATGAAAAACTCTACACTCACAAATTTGATAACCTAGGTGAAACAGACCAATGAAGGACACAATCTGCCAAAACTTGTACAAAAAGAAATAGACTATCTGAGTAGAACTATATACATTAAATAAATTGAATCATTAAGAACCTTCTAAAACAGAAAGCATCAGGCCCAGATGGGTGTACTGGTGAATTCTACTATAATTTTAAAGAAGAATTTATACCAATTTTCAAAAATCTCTTCCAGAAGACAGAAACAGAGGGAATATTACCTGACTCATTCTATGAGCCCATCACCCTAATGCCAAAATCAGACAAAGTTATAACAAGAAAAAAAACTACAGGCTAATTTCTTTCATGGACATAGATGTAAAAATATTCAACAAAATATTATCAGATATAGCAATGTATAAAAAGAATTATATGCTACGACCAAATGGGATTTATTCCAGGCATGTAAGGCTGGTTTGACATTCAAAAGTCACTTAATATAATGTATCACATCAATGGGCTAAAGATGAAAAGTCACATGATCACATGCATTTGATAAAATCCAACATTCATGATAAAAACTCTCAGCACTCTAGAAATAGAGAGAAAGTTCTTCAGCTTGATAGGGAAACTTTAAGCTAGGCACAGTGGTCCATACCTATTAATCTAAGTGTTTTGGGGGGTCAACACAGAAGGATTACTTGAGGCCAGGAGTTTAAGACCAGCCTGCTATGTTTAAGACCAACATAGCAAAACCCCATTGCTTAAAACAAAACAAAACAAAACAAAAGCCAGGTGTGGTGGCTCATGCCTGTAATCCCAGCACTTTGGGAGGCTGAGGCAGGTGGATCGCCTGAGGTCAGGAGTTCGAGACCAGCCTGGCCAACATGGTGAAACCCTGTCTCTACTAAAAATACAAAAATTAGCCAGGTGTGGTGGTGTATGCCTGTAATCCCAGCTACTCAGGAGGCTGAAGTAGGAGAATCTCTTGAACCCAGGAGGTGGAGGTTGCAGTGAGCTGAGCTCATGCCACTACACTCCAACCTGGGTGACAGAGTGAGACTCCGTCACATACACACAAAAAAATTAGGCAGGCATGGCAGTATGCATCTATAGCCCTAGCTACTTGGTAGGCCAATATGTAAGTATCACTTGAGCCCAGGGTTCAAGGCTGGGTTGACCTCTGATCACACCACTGCACTCCAGCCTGGGAGACAGAGCAAGACCCTGTCTCTTAAAAAAAAAAAAAAAGAAAGAAAAAAAATTTTAATAAAAACATCTACAAAAAACATACAGCTAACATATACTTAATGGTGAGAAAGTAGAAGCTTTCTTACTAAGGACAAGGTAAGGATGTTGTCTCTCACCATTGCTTTTCTATACTGCATTGGAAGTTCTAGATGATAAAATAGGGCAAATAAATAAATAAGTGGTATACAAATTGGGAAGAAAGAAAGAAAACTGTTTTTGTTCACAGATAATATGATTGCCTATGTAGAAAATCTGAAATAGTCAATTCTTAAATGTGGGCTGCACATAGAGACTTCCTTTCAAAGAGTACAGTATGGAAATGATGAAAAAAGAGTAACTTTAACAGTAAGGAAATGTGACAATCCATCAATATCAACAGTGACAAATTATGTTAAAACGTAACTTTAATATGATGTAGTCTTCCTCCTGCAAACCCATAATCCCAGTCTAATCATGAGAAAAAAAAATCAGATAAATTCCAATAGAGAGGTAACCTATAAAATACATGGTCAGAACTCCTTGAAACTCAAGGTCATCCAAAACAAGAAAAGTCTGAGTAAATATCACAGCCAAGAGAAGCCTAAGGAGACATGATGGCTAAATGTGATGTGGTGTCTTAGATGTAACCCTGAAACAGAAAAAGACATTAGGTAAAAGTAAAGAGACCTGAATAAGCTACTCAGGGCGTTAAGACAAGGAAAAAAAAGTCAAACACACAAGGGATGGAAAGAAAGAAATCATTTTTGAAGATAGTTAGACTGTATATATAAACATTCAGAAGAACCCACATATAAATTATAAGACTCAAATTATAAGACTCTGAGAGTTTAGTACAGCTGTTAGATACATAATCAATAGTTTAAGAAATCAATTTATTCTCACACCAGCAATAAAAAATACAAAAATTGAATTTAAAAATATATAATTTAAGATACCAGAAAAGGCCGAGATGGGTGGATTACCTGAGGTCAAGAGTTCGAGATCAGCCTGGCCAACATGGTGAAACCTCATCTCTACAAAAACTACAAGATTAGCTACATGTGGTGGCACATGCCTGTAATCTCAGCTACTCGGGAGGCCAAGGCAGGAGAATTGCTTGAACCTGGGAGGCGGAGGTTGCAGTGAGCCAAGATCGTGCCACTGCACTCCAGCCTGGGCAACAAGAGCAAAACTCCATCTCAAAACAAAATAAATAAATAAAAATTAAAAGAGAGCATAAAAAAATGAAATATCAAGAAATAAATTGAACAAACGATCTCTATGGAGAAACTTATAAAACTCTATTGAGAGATATTAAGTGTATCTATAAATGAAGAATTATATTATGTTCATAGATTGGAAGCTCAATATTATGAAGATAATCAATTTACTCCAAATGTATCTGTAGACTTACTATAGTCTCAATAAAGCCCCCAGAATTTTTTTTTTTTTTTTTCAGCTTAAAAACCTACTCTAAAATTTATTAAGCTATGCAAAGGGCCAAAAAGAGATAAAACATTCTTCAAGAAGAACAAGGTGGGAGATGAAAGAGGATTTGTTCTAGCAAATATCAAGACTTATTGTAAGCTATAATAATTAAGATTGTATAGTGTTGGCTTAGTGGTAGATAAAGTAATCAAGGGAACAGGATAGAGGCCTGGAAACAAATCCACATATACACCAACACTTGATAAGTGACACTGTAGAGATCACTAGGGAAAGGATAAATGTTTCCACTAAACTTGGTGGGGTAATTGGGAACCCATATTAGAAAAATAGATTGGACTCCTTCCTTATTCCACAGACAAAAATCAATTTCAGACAAGTTAAACACTTACATTTAAAAGATAAATAATCAAGCTTTTGGAAGTTATTTAGGAGAACATTTTTATAATCTTGGGACAAGTGGATTTTTTTCAAGAAAACACAAAAAGCTCTACCCAAAAAGGAAAATTATTGCAATTTTAGATTACACTGAAAGAACATATACACCCCAAAACAGCATAAAAGAATAAAAAGGTAAGACACATAATGAATATTTGCAACATAAATATGACAAAGGATTTCTAGGCAGAATATAGAAGAATGTCTACAAATCAATAATAAAAAGACAATCTACAAGAAAAATGGGCAAAAATGTTTGAACAGGTACTTCACAAAATAGAATATCCAAATCGTGAATAAAGAGAGCTCAGCCTTACTAGCAATGAGGAAGTGAAAATAAAAACCACAATGAGGTACCACTATACTCATCAGAATAACTAAAATTAAAACAACTGCAAGCACCAAATGTTTATAAATAGGAGTATAGAAACTCTCATATGTTACTAATGACAATGTAGTGAGGTTCAATCTCATTGCAAAATAGTGTGGCATTCTACACTAAAACAGAAAATACACATATACTGTGACCTAACAATCTACACCAGCTAAGTCTCAACACTGGAGAAATGTGTGCATATGTTCTGCAAGATACATGTACAAGAATGTACATCACAGCATTACTCACATTAGCCCCAAATTGGAAACAATGCAAATGTTTATCAACAATGAAATGATAAATTATGTATTTATATGTTATACAAATTATACACTATAACAGTGAGGTAGCATTCTGTGGAATACAAAAATATAAATGAACCAAATAAGATTACTTGTAACAACATGCAGCAGTGCCCAAACATAATATTGGATAAAAAGAACAAAACACACACACACACAGGCAATGTGACTCCATTTAAATAAAGTTCCCTAATAAGAAAACTAAAGTGTATTGTTTCGGAAAATGAGGAAAATATTACAAGAGTCAGGGTAGTATATATCTTTAATGAGAGAGTTTTAATCAGAAAGGAGCACATTATGTAGGATGCAATTAAAGCAAGACATAGGGCAAATTTGTAGCTTTAAACAGCTATAATAGAAAAGAAGAATGATCTTAATAATCTTAAGACTTCAACTTCAGATCTGGAAAAAGAAAAGCAAACAAAACCCAAAACAAGTAGAAAGAAGAAAATAATAACAGGGTAGAAATAAAGTAGAAAAAACAAAAAACAATAGAAAAATCAGTAAAATTTTAAAAAATGGTTCTTTGAAAAGATCAGCAAAATTGGCAAACCTTCAGGTAGATTGACCAAGATAAAGAGAAAAAGCACAGATTACAAAAAATTAGGAATGAAAGAGGAGATATTACCATTAATTCTACAAATATTAAAAGGACTATAAGTAAATGGTATGAACAAATATATGCTAACAAATTAGATACTTTAGGTAATGTGGACAAATTCCTAGAGGAACACAAATTGCCAGAACGAACTCATAAAGGAATAGAAAACATGAACAAACCTATGACAGGAAAAGATATTGAATCAGTAATTTAAAGTATTTTCAAAGAAAAAATAGGCCCAGAGCTTTCACTGGTGAATTCTGTCAAACATTTAGAGAAAAATTAGCATTGATAGTCCATAAACTCATCCAGATCAAGTGGGATTTATCCTAGGAATGCAGGATTGATTTAATACATGAAAATCAATTAATGTAATATACCACATTAAGAGAATAAAAGGTAAAAACCACATAATAGTCTCAAAAGAAATTATAATGCAGAAAAAAATTTTGAAAAAAATTTAATACCCTTTCATGACTAACCCGCAAACCCTCACAAAGACACACTT
Source organism: Theropithecus gelada (assembly GCF_003255815.1). Lineage (NCBI taxonomy): Eukaryota > Metazoa > Chordata > Mammalia > Primates > Cercopithecidae > Theropithecus > Theropithecus gelada. The sequence goes on from NC_037671.1 coordinate 28,184,957, forward strand.
TACAAATTAATAGAAAGTAATTTTCTCAATCTAATTAAGGGAACCTATGAAAAACCCAAAACTAGCATTATACTCAATAGCAAAAGACTGGGTACTTTTTCCCTAAAATCAAAAGATAAGGATATCTGCTCTCACCACTTCTATTCAACATTTTACTGAAGGTTCTAGACAGGAAAATTAGGCTAAATAAAGTCATCAATTTGGAAAGGAAGAGTAAAGCTATTTGCAGACAACATGATCTTGTATATATAAAATCCTAAAGCATTTACTAAAAAGTTTCCAGAGCTAATAGACAAGTTAGGCAAAGTGTCAGATATAAGATGAATATACAAAAATCAATTGTATTTCTACATGTTAGCAATGAACAGTTCAAAAAAGAGATTAAGAAAAAAATTCATTCAGAATGTCACTAAGAACAACAAACACTTGGGAATAAGTATAACAAAAGAAGTACAAAACTTGTACACTGAAAACTACAGAATATTTTTAAAATTAAACATCTAAATAAAGAAGAAGATACTCCATGTTCATAGATCAGAAGGTTAGATGGCAATACTCCTTAAATTTTTCTACAGATTTAATGCAATTCCTTTTTAAATCCCAGAAACTCACAAGCTGATCTGAAAATTCATAAGAACACACAAAGGACTCAGATTAAAGTAATCTTGAACAAAGTTGGAGAACTCATACTTCTCCATTTCAAAACTTTCAACAAATGCTGCTGGGATAACTGAATAGCCACACGCAAAAGCATAAATTGTACCCCATCCCACGCCACATACAAAAATTAAGTCAAAATGAATCATAGACCTAAATATAATAGCTAAAACTATAAAAGTTTTAGAGGAAAACTGTAGGGAGTGAGTTCAAGGATTTCTGGATTGATCGAAGAAAAAGATATCATGAGTTGGCAGCAGCACGCACAAGCTTTAGTAGGGTGCTGCTTTAGCAAGTAAGCAGGAGGAACGAGTCCTTCACATCTTGAAACTATCCAGTCTTGGAGGGACCACCATTCAGAAGGGAAGGAGAGCAAGGAAACTTCTAGGAAAGGGGATAAGTCAGAGGCACAGCAGGGAATCTCAGGGTCAGTGAACTCAAAGGACAGCAGCAGCCTGGCATCTTTGTAACACTGGGGCTTATCTTATCTATGGATAGTAAATATTGCCAATTTCATGGAGTATGCAGATCAGGCGCTAAATGGCTAAAAATCTGCTTATTTGGGCTATGTTTAAAACAATTGTATGTGTACAATTTTAAGTCTGGTGCTGGCAGCCTTTGAGCTAATGGATCTCAGTCTGCCGTGAAGAAATAAACAACCGAAGAGCTAACACATAGAGAACATCTCTGAGTCATTTGTTAGGTTGGTGCAAAAGTAATCGCAGTTTTTGCCATTACTTTTAAAGATAAAAACCATGATTACTTTTGCACCAACCTATACTTTAGAAAAATAGGAATATATCTGTGCGACTTTGGGTGAGGCAATGATTTCGTAGACACAACACCAAAAGCACAAGCAAAAGAAGAAAAGAAGAGAAATTTGACTTTATTGAAATTAAAAACATTTGCATTTCAAATGACACCATCAAGAAAATGAAAATCACCCACAAGCTGAGAGAAAATATTTGCAAATTATATATCTATAAGAACCTTGTATCAAAAATATACAAAAAATCTTTAAAACTCAATAATAAGAAAATAACCCAACTAAAAATAATCAAAGGAGAACCAGGCATGGTTGTGCACATCTGTAGCCCTAGCTACTCAGGAGGCTGAGGGAGGAAGATCACTTGAGCCCAGGAGTTTGAGAGCAGCCTGAGCAACATAGCAAGACTCCCATCTTTAAATAAATAAAATAAAATAATGAAAGGATTTGAACAGACATTTCTCCGAAGAAGATATATAAATGGTCAGTAATGCACGTGAATTACCTAGGTTAATCATCCTTAGTTAACCTAGGTTAACCATCCTTAGTCATGATAGAAACTCAAACCAAACTACAATGAGATGGCACTTCACATCCATTAGGATGGTTATAAGAAAAAATGTAGGTAATATCAAGTGTTGCTGAGGATGCAGAGAAACAGAAACCAACAAACACTGTTGTTGATAAACTTTTGAAAGGTTTGGCAGATTCTCAACATGTTAGAGTTTCTGTTGATCCAGCAATTCAATTCCTCGGTCTCCACCTAAAGAACTGAAAGCGTATGTCCACACACACACAAAAAAAGCCTGTATATGAATGTTCACTTCGCTATTACTGATAGCAGTCTCAAAGTGCAAACAACCTAAATGTGTCTCAATTAGTGGATAAATAAAATGTATACATCCAAGTAATGAAATACTATTTGGCAATAAAAAGGAATAAATTACTGATACATGCTACAGTAGATGAATCTCAAAAAAATTCTGCTAAATGAAAGTCAGACACAAAGACCACATATTATGTAATTCAATTTATATGATATGTCCAGAATAGGCAAATTCACAGAGACAGATTAGTGGTTATCAGAGACAATGGTGGGGGTGTAGACAGAAAATGGAGACTGACTGATCAAGGGCGCATGGTTTCTTCATGGGGTGATGGAAAAATTCTAAAATTAGATTGTGAAGATGGTTGCACAACTCCATAAGTATACTAAAGACCATTGAATGGTACACTTAAATCAGGTGAATTTTATGGTATGTAAATCATATATCTATAAAGCTATTTTTAAAAAGAAAGAAAGCAGCACATGAGAGATTTCTGGGGTGCTTACAGATAATATGACTTTTTTTTTTAACCAAGGTTAAACTGGTGTTCATTTTCTAAGTGTTCTTCATTTATGTTTTCTGAACTGCTCTGTATGTTATATTCCACAATAAAAATAATGGGGAAACTGGTTTTAAATATGCCTTTTCAAAGTATATTCACTCCTCACTTTTTCTGATGTACAACTGTAAGTAAAGTTTGACCTCTCAAGAGAGAGCAGCCCATTCCTGCAACCAGCTATAATCAACTATAATCAAGCAATAATCTGCTATAATTAAGGAAGGTCCTACTGCAAACAGGTTTGACTTTCAAGTCAGCCAAACTTCCTCTATGAGGGCCTTCCAGTGACAAGTTCTGGAAGTTTTGAGTTATATTTTAATAAGAGAAGTGCTTCCTGTACACAATGCATGAATAATAATGATGATTGTAATAATTAGATTACACTTAAAGGGCAAAATACTAAAGAAAAAGTCATTGTAAATTTCATATTTTTCATTCTCTCATTGACTTTTTAAAACATCTTGTTTGGAAGTAATCACAGACTCACAGAAATTTGCAAAAATACTCCAGAGTCCCCTGTACCCTTCAGTTAGCTTCCCAGTGGTGATCTCTTATGTAACCGTATTACTGTATTACAATATCAAAACCAGGAAATTGACATTGGTACAATACTGTTAACTAGAGCACAGACTTTATTCTCACATCACCAGTTTTCACAGGCATCTATTTGCCTGTGTGTGTGTATACAGTTCTATGAAATTTTATTCTGTGTTTAATTTGTGTAGCCATCACTACTCTCACATAACTCAGTCCAGGTAAGCTTGCTAAGGGTGGAAGTCGGCCTCCCTGCTCCACTGGGCCCTGCCTGCCCCAGACCCAGCTGGTCCCACCTGCCCTTCAGTCTAATGCCTGTCCAGCCCTCTGACCACCTGGAATGGAATGAGTCTGTGCGCTCCCTCCAGATAAGTGTGCGGGGCCTTCCTGTGCTGGCGCCTGTGACCAAGGCCATGGACAATGACACTTATCCCCTGGCTGCCTTCTAGAGGACGCCAGGTAGGATTCGATACCCAGTAGCAGTCATTGCTGACCTGGACACAGGTCAAGAGGAAAACACCTGGTTCAGTTACCTGAAAAGGGGCTACCCAACCCTATCAGACAGCAGGGACAGGGTGGTGGTGAAATGAGACAAAGACCACTGCATCCTAGAGTCCCACCTGGCGGAAAGTGGAGAGCGGCATGGAGCTCTCGGATCTGAATGTCTCTGGTGGAGAACTACTCTGTGGACGATGGGAGAGGGGTGACCTATCAGATGGAAGGCAGCAAGGCCGTGTCCTGGGTAATTCTCTCCGAAGGCGATGGGGCACTGTAGGGCTGTTCATGGCAGTAGAGGGCGACCGTCTGTAGGAGGGTGGCCTGGGCAAGGAGGGGGCATAGTGACTGAAAACGTGGAATGGGTGAGAGTGGCAGGCCACAAGGGCAGCGTGGACCACAAGAACAGGTTATGTAGCTGCAACATTCCCAGGGCCGCCATGGAAATTCAACTATCAGGCTGCCTCACCCCTAGTCCGCCTGCTGGAGAGCGTTACTGCACTGGTCCTGTCCCCAGCACTGCAGCGAGGACTCCTGAGTGCCACCCAGGACTTTGGTGTTACATTTCCGTCAGCCACATGGGGGAGGCGGGCCGCGCGCACATTCAAGTTCATTCTTCAAGTTCATCCCCAACACCAACGACCAGATCACTGTAGACCTCAAGTCCAAAGAGGACAGCGGCCAAATCACCACCTGTATCATGGTCTTTCTCCCTCGACAGACTAGTCCTTCTGCCGGGCACCAAAATCCGAAGTGTAAAGTACGAAGGAACAAAATTTATTTAAATTTTTAAAATTAAAACATTAAGCAAGGCTGAGGGGTGGGCAGTTTTTAGCTACACTGGAACTCACATTTTAAAAATGCCAAAAGACTGCACTTTTGTTTTGTTTTGTTTTGTTTTGGGGACGATGAGGTGTATGCCTGGTTTAGAGATCTCCAAAACAGGGAGTTCAGTCCCAGGCTGAGAAAAGGGGCAGAGGTTCAGGAACCTCGAGGCTGCTCTGGCCAGAATGTTTCTCTGTGCTGCCGGCTGGTGGTAAAACTGATCACTGCAGGCATCTTCATAGGGGGTCTACTTTTTGAATAGGTCATGTGCTTTCATCCATCTGAACTCCCTTTCTTCTCTTTACCTTTGTTCTTTGGTTCAAGAAGTATTCCTGGAGCTCCTACTATGTGTGAAGCACTGTGCCCCACCCTGGAAATACAAGGAGTATGAGGAGGACCTGACTGCTAGGAACTCCCAGGCCACCGCCTTTTCTTCCTATGTTATGAGCCTTGGACTTTGTGTCCACCCCGCCAGATCCTTGGAAAAGAAAATGTTTACATTGCAGGACACTGTAGGGCTGTGGGCAAGGGCAGGCCCCTGGGGGGGACACATTTACCCATACCTGCCACAGGAAAGAGCTCAAGCCTATCTGTTTTTTCCCACGCTTCAGATGAAACCATCTCCACCTCATATGGCCAGTGACTGTTTTCTTTCTTCAGGAAACTTCTATGGCTGGGTAGCACTTTGACGTTTTAATTATTAACCTATTTTAAATAAAAGTAAATTCCTTTCTTAGAATTACTAAATCTTGGCTGGGTGCAGTGGCTCACGCCTGTAATCTCAGCACTTTGGGAGGCCAAGGCGGGCGGATCACGAGGTCAGGGGATCGAGACCATCCTGGCTAACATGGTGAAACCCCGTCTCTACTAAAAAAAATACAAAAAAATTAGCCAGGCGTGGTGGCGGGCACCTGTAGTCCCAGCTACTTGGGAGACTGAGGCAGGAGAATGGTGTGAACCTGGGAGGTGGAGCTTGCAGTGAGCCAAGATGGCGCCACTGCACTCCAGCCTAGATGACAGAGCGAGACTGTTTCAAAAAAAAAAAAAAGAATCACTAAATCTTCTCCCACAAAGCAAAGTCCTGTAGTTAATAAATCCATTCCCAGTGGCGGAAGAGATCACAATGAAGCAGCGATAGTTGGTCAAGCAAGCTTACAAAACTTTGACTTCTTGGCCAATGGATACTAAAGAAAACTGCCTTTTTCTGAGACCAAGTAGGAATGGGGCCTGGCTTCAGCCTATATTGACTAGATCATTCTTTCATGCATCCCCACTCACCACAAAACCCACAGTACTACCTCACTCAGGCCATAATACTTGAACCATGCCTTTTACTTAAATCCGGAAACTGGCCTTAGGAGATAACCAAGGTTTTTGAGTATCCCACATAGGTAAGGAATGTTGAGCCACTGATTTACACTGTTGTTACAGCCAGCCAGATCACCAGGTTGCCCATTATTGAAGATAACCACTGTAACCAGATATGCTGACTGGTTACCCTTCACACTTGCCCAGCCCATCCTGCCTACCCTACCCCTGAAGTCAATTCCCACGCTTTGCCTAATTTAAAAAAAAAAAAAAAAGCCCTACTGGCTTCAGTCAGGGAATTCTCTTTCTCTCTTGTGCTGCCTCTCATGTCCAGGTATAAGATAAGTTCCAATAAAGACTTGTCTGGGGAAACTTTCAGCCTCATGCCAATTTCTGTGCATTAACAGCCCAAGAACCCAGAGTTGGTACCATTTCTAGCAACTGTTAGAAACTGTCATGCCTTTCAAGACTTTTGTGAATGACTTGAATTTTTTATTTCCTGACTCCAAGGGGACCCTAGTTTCAACAGGCCTACTGTTTTTTTATGTTGTTGTTGTTTTGTTTTCCTGACTCCAGTGGGACCCTAGTTTCCAACAGGCCTACTGTTGATCCTTGACCCTGGGGCTCCTTTATTCTGGACATAGTCTGTGAATGAGGCCTGTCATTTCCCTGGAGTTTCTTTCCATGGCCTTTATTTCTCCTCTTTTCAATGGGAATTTTGCAACCCCTACTCCATGGAAATGTCACACTAACTTTGGCTTGTCATTTGGCTCCTGCTGTCTTTTCTGGACACTCCAAGGGAAAGGCAGAGTTGGGTTTGAGACAGAGGTTAGGCATGACCACAGCTGAGAAAAGACATTTCCTTCAGTCACAGTGCTCCTCCCCACGGCAGCTACCTCACCCCAACCCCCACAAGATAGTGTAGGGCATGCAGTAGGCAGGAGGACCACAGACTCTGACTGTCCCCATGCTGGTCCCAGTGGACTCTGTGGGCTCTGGCTGTGCCTGTGCTTGACCTTCACAGACCTCTTCCCCTTTGAAACACAGCTGTGAGGAGGGAAGCCAGGAAGGACGCCTCTCACACAGTGGTGGTCTGTTTCTTCCATTACAAAATAAGCAGCAGAAAAAGTGAAGGCAGGCTCCTGAATGTGACACATTTCTCAAGAACTCAGATCTCACCAGGCATAGCCTGCAAGACCCGAGTCTGTTCTAACTTTGTCTGGCTGGGCTCTCTGATCCTCCTCCTCAATCATTGTCCATGATGTTCAGACTCTGTCATTTCAAAAATACAGAGAGATAACATCAGGAAGGCTGGAGCATGTGGGACAGTCACTAAATTGAGACCTTTCTGTTGTGTTAATATCAGCATCTGAGTCACAGCCCAGGTGCCTGGAAGTAGCATTTTCATACAGTCAGTGGGTTTCAAATACTTTAAGGCGAACCTTTTTTCTTTCCCTCTGTATTCACTACAGTCAGCATAATGATTGTGTTTGTTCCCTACTGGATCCATTTGTTTTGTAAAGTGTCTGACAGGAATGTGAAGAATAAAATGATACATAATTCTTGTGGGATGTGGTGGCACACACCTGTAGTACCAGCTACAGCTTGGGTGGCTTAGGGAGGAGGATCATTTAAGGCCCAGATTTCAAAGTTGCAGTGAACTGTGATTGCACCACTGCACTGCAGCCTGGCTGACAAAGTGAGACTCCATCTCAAAAAACAAACAAAATGACATATAACTCTTCTATCACCACCAAGAAACTTCCTCAGTGAAGCTCCCAAGGACTACCCTTTATAGTCACATCCCCACTGTTCATACCCTCTGGCAACCACTGATTTGCCAGCTATCCTTATAATATTGTCATTTCATGAATGGTATGTAGAAGGAATCTACATTATATTGCTTTTTTAAACCGTCCAAACCTTTTTTTTCTCTCTGTCTTTTTTCTTTTCTTTTCTTTTCTTTTTAAGCATTTCAACCCCAAAGACCCTCCAGCTAGTTGTCTTTCTCCCTTCGTTTATAGCCAGGTATACTTTTTGTGGTTGTTGTTTCAGCACACCTAATAGCTTACTAGTTTTCTTCCTACATTTTCAGTCCTTTTTTGTTTGCTTTGTAGATGGATCCTTCCTCTATCTGGCCATTAAATATTGTAGCTCCTCAAGGCTCAGTTCTACAACCTCTTCATTTGACAGTTTTTCCCTAGAGAGTCTCCTCCATACTCTTGGCTTCAATTATCTCCTGAGCACAAATGACTCTCAAACACATATATGAGTAGACCTTGAGCCACAAAGTTGTATCTGTATAGCTAACTACCTTTTGTACATATGTATTTGGATGTCTTAAAGACACCTGAAACTTAGCATATCCAAAATTCAGCTCAGTGCATCTCACTCATTCTCATCCAACAAATGTACTTCATGACAACCTGTTATCTTCAACAACTCCCTTTCTCTCCCTGCCCTATAGCTAAGTCAAATCCATTAATCTTACCTCTTAAATCTCTCTCAGGACCATCCTCCCTGTCACCCTAATCTAAGCCATTCCCATAGCCCTCTGAGCCACTGCCATAGATCCTTAACTGGTCACCCTAAATTCACTCTTTTTCTAATTTGTTCTTTCCACGATGACCAAGAATAACATAGTTACTTAATTTTAAATTTTTGTGAGTACATAGATGTGTGTAACTGTGGGGTATATGAGATGTTTTAACACAGGCACGCAATGCTTAATAATCACATCATGAAGAATGAGGCAGAATAACATAGATTAAATGGAAATTTAAAATAATTCCACCCTATCAACCTTTTTTTTCACTTGTCTCCTGTCACTGTTCCTAGGAGAAAGAGCAAAATTCCTAACATGCCTAGGAGGTGATACATATATAATGACCCCTATGTACTTCTTCCAGCTTATTTTGTACTATGTTCTTCCTCCTAATGACATCTGGCCTTCTTTCATTTCCTCAGTGTACAACCCTATACTCAGAATATTCTCTTTTGATCCCTTCCTCACAGATTTAACTCTCCTTATTGTTATGGGAAGTCAGGGACCCTAAACGGAGGGACCGGCTGGAGCTGCAGCACAGGAACATAAATTATGAAGATTTATGAACATTTATCAGTTCCCAAATAATACTTTTATAATTTCTTATGCCTATCTTTACTTTAATCTCTTAATCCTGTTATCTTCGTAAGCTGAGGATGTACGTCACCTCAGGACCTCTGTAATAATTGTGTTAACTGTACAAATTGACGTGTGTTTGAACAATATGAAATCAATGTACCTTTAAAAAGAACAGAATAATAAATAATAGCGATTTCTATGGAATAAGGGAAGACAACCATAAGGTCTGACTGCCTGTGGGGTCAGGCAAAAAGAGCCATATTTTTCTTCTTGCAGAGAGCCTATAAACAAACGTGCAAGTTGGAAAGATATTGCTAAATTATTTTCCTAGCAAGGAATATTAATATTAATACCCTGGGAAAATAATGTGTTCCTGGCGGGAAGTCTATAAACAGCCGCTCTGGGAATGTCTGTCTTGTGCAGTTGAGATAAAGACTGAAATACGTCCTGGTCTCCTGCAGAACCCTCAGGCTTACTAGGGTTGGGAAAATTCCTCCCTGGTAAATTTGTGATCAGACCACTTCTCTGCTCTCAAACCCTGTTTTCTGTTGTTTAAGATGTTTATCAAGACAATACTACTGAACATAGATCCTTATCAGTGGTTCTGCTCTTGTCCTTTGCCCTGTGATCTTTATTGGACCCTTATCAGTGGTTCTGTTTTTGCCCTTTGCCCTGTTCCCCTCAGAAGCACTTGATCTTTGTTGGACCCTTATCAGTGGTTCTGCTTTTTGCTCTTTGAAGCCTGTGATCTGTGTACCTACTCTCTGTTCTTACACTCCCTCCCCTTTTGAAACCCTCCATAAAAACTTGCTGGTCTGAGACTCAGGTGGGCATCACAGTCCTACCAATATGTGATGTCACCCCTGGCGGCCCAGCTGTAAAATTCCTCTGTTTGTACTGTCTCTTTATTTCTCAGCCAGCTAATGCTTATGGAAAATAGAAAGAAACTATGTTGAAATATTGGGGGCAGGTTCCCCCAATACCTTATACTTTAGGTCTCAGTTCAATCAGTAGCCCCACTGGGAATTCCCTGACTCTCCATATAAGGTCAAATCCTACTGTGATACAGCCTCACAGCACTATGTCTTTTTCTTTCACATCACTTATCAAACTAATCATTTCTTTTTTTGTCTTTTTTTTTTTTTGAGATGGAGTCTCACTCTGTCCCCCAGGCTGGAGTGCAGTGGCGCAGTGTCAGCTCACTGCCACCTCCGCCTCCCAGGTTCACGCCATTCTCCTGCCTCAGCCTGCCAAGTAGCTGGGACTACAGGTGCCCGCCACCATGCCTGGCTATACATATATATATATATATGTTTTTAAATTTTTAGTAGAGACGGGGTTTCACCATGTTAGCCAGGATGGTCTCAATCTCCTGACCTCATGATCCACCCGCCTCGGCCTCCCAAAGTGCTGGGATTACAGGCGTGAGCCACCACGCCTGGCCAATAATTTCATTTTTAATTATGAGGTTGGTTGATTAATATCTGTGTCCCCCAGAAAACTGTAAGCCATGCAGGGGAAGGAACCATGTTTGTGTTAGGGTTCTGTTGCAACCCCACAGCCTAGCACGCATGAGGATTTCAACAAATATTTGTTGAGAGAATAAATCAGCATTGAAACTAATGGCCCACGACAGCCATTCTTACAAAACTTTTTATAAACCTGAGATTTAAACATGTCACCATTCCTAAAATATCTTTAGAACGGCTTTATATTTACTTGAGAACTAGAACTTAGCAAAGTGTTATAATAGTATGTGTTTAATTAAATGTACTACAGAAAGCACCCCCCCCCCCTTTATGACCAGGTAGTGGTCTAAATGTTTATTTTATACTGCACTTGATATTTTCCCATAAAAACAAGTTGCAAATGGCAAGTAAGTTCTAACCAGCCCACAAAAATCTTACTTACCCCATGAAGTAGTCAACACTGTATTGATTGGAGCTTTAAGACTGACTGAACTTTTGATCCGTGAATTCAGTGTACCATTTAGTCCATAGCACCCCTCAAGTTCAAACCCTGAGTCTCCATGCCTTTTCAGCCCCAATCCTTTAGTATCTCTCTGGATCCCAAAGCTTTCTGAGACCTGAGCAAAGCAGTAAGTAATGTCTTGACAGAAGGAAAGCTCCAAAAACAAGATCTGCTGGCGGCCAGAGAAAAAAATAAGGGAAGTATACAGAAAAGGCAGTGCTGCTGATAAGGGTGTTGGGTAAAGTGGACAGGGTTGCAAAGAGGGCTCAAGTAGATAGAATATAAAGGGCAAGCAGGGTGCGATACAAGCAAGTTCTATACCCAAGTAACTGGGTGAATTGTAAATCAGGTGTTCCGAAGATAGCAAATACTATATATTCGAAAATTGTTTTAACATCATAAATCCTTCCCCATCCCCCAGCAAGAACTCTCAATTCTTATACCTAGTCACAGAAGATGAAAAGACAAACCATCAAAAATAAATATCCTAAATTCAGTAGAAAACCAATGCACACCATACCTTTGTTCCATTCCGAGTAGGCAGGGGCCAAACAGCACAAGAGCAGCTCCTCAGAGATAGCTGAAATGGAGTGAGGTTGAAATATTCTTTTAAATAATGTTTAAAACTTCTAGAAAGGCTGCAGCCTGAACAATTCAATTTGCTTGGTAACAAATTTAATCAGATTTTATTGTAGCCAGAAAACCTTTCCAAAAGCAATTACGAGAGCACAGCAGGCAAGAGCACAGCAGGCGAGTCAGACTTCTGGTGACATGAACCCTCGGCCTGCTGATATGAATTTCAGTTGTCTTCATATATCTGCCAACCTTTCTATTACCCTTCCAGCTCCACCCATAGAGCCTAGCAAGTGGATGGTGCACTTTAGATAAACTCCGAATTCCCCACCAGCACAGGAGTATGAAGTGTGTGTGCGTGTGTATGTGTGTTCATACATATGTGTGCCTGAATGCACATGTATGTTTTGCAGACACATGAATGTGGTGTATGAGGAGAAAATATTAAGGATAACTTAATATATTACTTCCTAATTTTATGTATCCTTCTGTGAGTCATCCTGTCACAAAAACGGATTTTGGTTTTCTTTGTAATATAATAAGAATTGCTTTATTATAAAAGAAAAGACCTCTGTATAGTATTTCCCACTGGCGCGTACAGTTTAGGTCTGGCCTCTGTTCCTTCCTGATCCCTACCCTCCCCTGACTGTACTTCTGTCTTCTCAACCCTGAGGGCTCAGACTAGTGGCCCAAGTCTAAATCTCTTGAGACATCTGTATGCCTCTTGGTTTATTTTCCCCAGTTTGATAAACATCCTGTCTTGTTCAGTCACTGTTTCAGCTCTAGCAAGCAGGTGTTCTGTGGTTCTTTCAACAAACACAATACAGTGAAGAACTAGCTGGCATTGTGCCTGCCTATGTATTTTCAAAAACTCACCTTAAGTTCTCCCCATTTCATTAAAATCAATTCCTCCTTTTCCCACTAAGTGCACTCTCTCCTGAATCCCTGGAGAATTCTGTGCCTCAAAATCTGTGCTTAAAAAAAAAAAAAAAAAAAGACACCAACACTAAATTCTCTTTCATGTTAGTCTCGTCTCTCCAACTAGACTGTAAGTTTCCGAAGCACTGGCAACGTGACTTTGACCTTGTATTTGCCACAACGTTTAAAATGCTGTGTAGGAAACAACTGAACAAATTCTCAGGAAAGAGCAAGAGGACAGTTGTAACCACATCTATTCTAGTTGGAGAAATGTCTGGTAGTAGGATAAAGGAAGGAAAGACTGCTACGTGAAGCAATTCTTCTAAGTAACACCTGCCCTCAAAAGTATTCTTTTCCTCTCCAAATCAAGAAGGTCTCTCAAATTCTTCCTTCCCTAGTTCTAGACGACATCACATGACATTTTTTAAAGCGAGGTATAACTTACATACAGTAACATGCACTAATCTTGAATGTATAGCTCTATGACTTTTTTACACAGGTATACATTCATGTAACTACCTCCCACATCAAGATATAGAACATTTCTAGGACTCCAGCTAACTCCTTCCCAGTCAACATCCACTCGATTGATAGCCACTCCTCTAATCTGTATCACCATAGACTGGTTATACCTACTCTTAAATTTTGTATAAATGGAATCATATGCTTTTTTGTATCTGGCCTTTCTCCTACCATTATGATTGTGGGATTTTCCATATTGTAAACATATTTCATGTTATGTGCATATTTTATTGCTGGAGGGTGCATATTTATTGCATGTTAAATAAATTCTACATAAGTCTCACATAGGAAAAGAAAGCAGGAAACCACCAGAAAGAACTGAACCCTGACATGTACAATTGCTTAGGGAACCCACAGGAGTTGCCAATGTTGAGCAAAATAGACCTCTGATTAGAAATAAAAGCCATCTATTTTCTCTTATACAAGAAACATTAGACACATGGGGAAAATTAGCTGCCAGAAATAATCACAAACTGAACAATTAGGGCAAAGATACCTTTCCACAAGATAGATTTAGTAAAGAAAACAAGGAAGAATTTTCAGAGAAAGAAATTTAATGGGCCGGGCGCGGTGGCTCACGCCTGTAATCCCAGCACTTTGGGAGGCCGAGGCGGGTGGATCACAAGGTCAGGAGATCGAGACCATGGTGAAACCCCGTCTCTACTAAAAATAGAAAAAATTAGCCGGGCGCAGTGGCGGGCGCCCGTAGTCCCAGCTACTCGGGAGGCTGAGGCAGGAGAATGGCGTGAACCCGGGAGGCGGAGCTTGCAGTGAGCCGAGATTGCGCCACTGCACTCCAGCCTGGGCGACAGAGCAAGACTCCGTCTCAAAAACAAAAAAAAAAAAAAAAAAGAAATTTAATGCATCAAGGCATAAAAAGGGATTATAAGAGCAGGAACCTGAATTCTCTGAAGGAGAGAACAGGTGTGGTAACATCTTTTTGACTTAAATATCAGATAGAAACAAAGAGAACTTTAGAATTCAGGTAAAGGGAGTTCTGTCTGAAAACAGGAAGACAAGAAAGGCAGAGAACAGAGGCCCCTTTCTCTTTTTTGATTTCCAACTTTTAAGTTCAGGGGTACATGTGCAGGATGTGCAGGTTTGTTACATAGGTAAACATGTGCCATGGCAGGTTGCTGCACAGACCTTCCCATCACCTAGGTATTAAGCCCCGCTAGCATCCATTAATGACTCTTCCTTTCAACAGAGCAGCAGAGGAGCCCTGTTAGTAAGGTGATAGGTGACAAATCCCTGGTAATGGGGCAGGTGGAGGACTTTTTAAAACACATGAATGCTCTCTGGAGAGCAGTGACGCCACCCTTTTCACTACCTCAGACTTTTAGCAAAGTGTGCTGAAGAATGCCATCTGGGGAACACAAAGGAAAAAGGTGTGTTCTATGTCTGCACCAGGACAAACTATAAGAACAGACTATAAGGCCGGGCGCGGTGGCTCAAGCCTGTAATCCCAGCACTTTGGGAGGCCAAGACGGGCGGATCACAAGGTCAGGAGATCGAGACCATCCTGGCGAACACAGTGAAACCCTGTCTCTACTAAAAAAATACAAAAAACTAGCCAGGCGAGGTGGCGGCGCCTGTAGTCCCAGCTGCTTGGGAGGCTGAGGCAGGAGAATGGCGTAAACCCGGGAGGCAGAGCTTGCAGTGAGCTGAGATCCAGCCACAGCACTCCAGCCTGGGCGACAGAGCAAGACTCCGTCTCAACAAAAAAAAAAAAAAAAAAAAAGAACAGACTATAAGAAGAGGTACAATTAAGAAATCGAGGACAAAGAAAATTGGACCTAGGTGGGGGCCAAGTACAAAACATCTTGGAATTGAAAAGAAAAAAAAAATAAAAAACACAAGTTAGGGGAGGCATTAAGTTTCCCATCAAGAATGGGATGAAGAGCCAGACATTTTATTTAAATCTCAAAGGGAGGGGTAATTTTCAGAAAGGTGTCACATAAATGAAAAGGGGTAATGAGAGAACAAAAGGATTTTTCCAATAAAATCATGGGCGCCAAAACAAAAAAACAGTGGAGGCCTTAAGTAGCAGAATCATATGCCAAAAACCAAACCTGGCATCTGTGAAACAGATAACCAATTTAAGAATCTCCTAAAAGAGAAGTTATGAAAGAAAATTAAGAAACAGGAAGAATAATATATAACTTCTACCTAACAGAAATTCCAGAAAACAAATGAAGGAATGATCAAGAATAAATTAACATTTTTCTCAATAGAAGAAAATCTAGATTTCATATTTAAAGAATCTAAGGATTGTTGGGCAGGAATACTGAAAAAAGTCATATTACAGATAATCTGATGAAATTTATAAATGACAGAAAAGAATCCTACAAGAAATCCTACAAACTTCCAGACCACTCCCCCACCCTCCTCACACTCACTTCTCCCAACAAAAGACATCCCAACCCCTTCACCAAAATCAGGTGTCCACCAAGGGCAAATAAACCAGTGGACATTGCCGTATCATTTGGAAATGAAGTGCCAGGAGACCCAATGGGGTGATGTTTACAGAATTCTGAAGGAGAATTCTACGGCCAAATGGTAATTCAAGTGTGGCTGTAAAATAAAGGCCTTTTCAGACTTGTAAGGACTCTGAACACACAATTTCCAACTGTGGTCTCAGAAATCAGTTCCACAGTATACTGGTCCTCTCAGCCTCAGAGTCTTTGGTGAATCTCCAGCTAACAGAGAGCTTCATCTCCCAAAGAGGCCCTCCAGCCTTCTCTGGTAAAGGTTTTAGATACTCTCACCCACACAGCACACCTTTTTTCTAGACCTTGAAACAGCATCCTAATAGAAATCTACCTGAGATAATTGCTCTTCTAGCAATTATCCTCTTTTTATTCATCTGCCAAGTTTCTTTGTTTCCCTTATTCCTCCTCTCCACTTCTTAACTTTATTCCTCTATGACAATCCAGGAGGTCACAAAGGCCACCAGTGACCTCCACACAGTGAATCCCAAAAAGCCGTGTCAGCCCTTACCTTATTGGTGCACCTTATCACACTCAGGACTGTGGCTACCTCGTTCTTGAAGCTTTCAGCTCTCCAGATTCTCCTGTGTCTCCAGAGCTCTTTTTGCTTTGTCTTTTTTTTTTTTTTTTTTTCCTTTTCTTCTGCCTGACCTTAGCTATTGCTGTTTTCCAGGCATCCTTGACTCACCATTCTTCTCTTATTACAGAGACTATGTCTGTCTTACTCATTTGTTTCCAAAACCACCTCGAGTCAAAAGAGGAATTTGCTGGGAGGGTCCGAAGAGATCTCGAAAAACCCAGCATAGAAACCTCAGCCCATCGGGCCTCGTGCAAGGCTGGAGCCTCAGGTTCTAATGTCAGCACTAGAGAAAAACACAAAAAACACTTATCCTCCTTCTCTTCCTGTATCTCCATGGTGTGGGAGAGGAAGGAAGACGAACTAACCTGAACGGCCACAGGCATTCACAGGGTCAAGTGCATCGTGGGCAGGGTCACTGAGCTGAATAGCATCTTCTACTTCTGTGTTCCACCCAGGAGTGGGGGCAGTGAGGGGAGCAGGCCTGGAGTTTTTTAGGCTACTGGTGGGCCTCAGAATCTCCTCTGCAAGCACTTTAGAACATCCAAGTCTCAAAACAGAAATCCAGAATGGGCAGTAGAGGACCCCTCTTAAGCCTTTCAAGTCATGTACTGTCTTTTATCAAAGAAGGCTACCCTGGGATTTTTAAGATATTGTGCTGATGAATAAAAATCATTCTTCCCACCCATTCACCACTGAGTCTTTATGTGGGTGCCTGCATTAATTGCTAGAACATAGAGAACTTCCTCCCTAAGTAGCCTTAGTGAAACCTGAATTCATTCTAGGACGGCACTAGATTTTGGAAGTCAAGCACTGTACTACCTTCTTTTTGTTGCTCATATCAGGCCAAGAGCCTAGATCAGTGGCACACAGTAAATGTTTAATAAATGTTGATTAGCAAACAAAATCTTAGCATATTCATTTCTTGGAAGTATTAACTAGTTTGCTTTTGTAACACCTTTTAATCCAGTTTTCCTTTGCCATTTTGCCTTCCTGAAAACATCCAAAGGCCATTTCTGTCTCATTTTCTCATTCCTGGAAGAATATCACCAAAGTATCAGGCAGTTTTAAGTCTTTTCAAATTTCCTGGAAATAAGTATGGAATAATTTTTACCAACCAATATTAATGGCAGTGCAGGAGAAAAATACAAATGCAACATAATTGTTTCACTGAATTTCTTAATTTTTATGTCTGTGCTAAATTTAACAGCAACTGAATGGGGAAAGATTACAGGTCATCTTTTCATTGTTCCATTCATGGCCTGTGCAGATAAGTTGCATCAGATCTGAAGAGAAGTGGACTCAAATGAGTGAGCACTGTTTCTCTTCTTGTGGAGTGCTGCTGTGGGGTTCATCTTTCTTTCTAGACCGAGGAGATAGCCAAGAAGGAGGGAATTCATTGTGGTAGTTCTTGACTTGCATGTTGTAGGTTGCTCTTTATCTCTACCATGACTCATTTTAGCCTAGGCCTTTGGATCAGGCATAAACAGCCGAAGTTACTAGCCTAACAGGCCAGACAACTTTGCCATTCCATAGTTCTCATTTAAAAAATCTATCCAAGAAGCCCTACCTCAAGTCAATCCCCAGCTTCCTAAGCTTTCAAGGCCTTCCGTCTATATCCTTAAGGGAACACATCTGTGGAGACCTTCCTACCACAAGTGACACATCAGCCCAGCCAAACACTCAGAGGGCACGTTATTGTGCTAAGTCCTACAGTAAGTGCTAGGGTATAAAATCAAATACGATTTCAGCCTTCACCTTCAGGAGGTTACAGCCCAGTGAGGAGACAGACATCCAGCCAGAAAATGTCAGTAAAATGTCAGCAAATGTGACAAGTGACCAATTCCTCCATCTTGGTTCTAAGCATTCTCCCCTACCCCATAGTCTTGGAAACCTTAAGCTATTGTCTCTTCCTCTCCTGATTCTTAAGTCTTTCCTATCTGTTCCTTCCTTTAGCATCTAAATATGTGCAAGCTTCTCCCATTTTAAAAACTGTAAAACTGGCTGGGCGTGGTGGCTCACTCCTGTAATCCCAGCACTTTGGGAGGCCCAGGTGGGTGGATCACAAGGTTAGGAGATCAAGACCATCTTGGCCAACATGGTGAAATCTCATCTCTACTAAAAATACAAAAAAATTAGCCAGGCGTGGCGGCGTGCACCTGTAGTCCCAGCTACTAGGGAGGCTGAGGCAGGAGAATTGCTTGAACCCAGGAGGCGGAGGCTGCAGTGAGCCAAGATCATGCCACTGTACTCCAGCCTGGTGACGGAGTGAGACTCTGCCTCAAAAAAAACAAAAAAACAAAAAAAAAAAAAACCACACACATACACAGAAAAACACCTATAAAACTACAATTCTTTCAATATTACCCTCTAGTATTAACCCCTTCTCTTTACTTTCAGAGCCAAACTTCTGGAAAGAGGTGTATTCTCTCTCCCTCTCTCTCCTCCTCTTCCTTCCATTCACTCCTTAAGCCACACAGTATGGATTTCACCCTCATCATTGCACCAAAAGTATTCTTCCTGAAGTCAAAAATATCTTCCTGGGTGGGTGTGGTGGCTCACACCTGTAATCCCAGCACTTTGGGAGACCAAGGTGGGCGATCACTTGAGGCCAGGAGTTCAAGACCAGGCTGGCCAACATGGTGAAACCCCATCTCTACTAAAAATACAAGAAATTAGCCAGGCATGGTGGTGCATGCCTGTAGTCCCAGCTACTCGGGAGGCTGAGGCAGGAGAACCACTTGAACCCGGGAGGTAGACATTGCAGTGAGCCGAGATCACGCCACTGCACTCCAGTGTGGGCAACAGAGCAAAAGTCTGTCTCAAAAAAAAAATCTTTCCCATCATGATATTCAAATAATGCATTCTAGTGTAGTCAGCCCCTTCCTGGACATCTCAGCTCCGTCTGGCACAGTTGATGAAGTCCTCCTTTTAAAAACACTCTCCCCTTGGGCTTCATGAAACCATTCTTGACCCTTCTTCCTCCCTCATTCCCCAAATTCCACAACACACCAAACCCTTTCCCCTTGAAGGAGACGCACTGCCCTAGTCCAAGCCCACATAGCTCTCATCTGAACCACGGCAGGAATGTCCCAACTGAACTTCCTGTGTCTCTTCTCACCACCCTGCCTCCAGCCCACTTGCCACATCACAGCCAAACAAGCTTTATTTAAAATATCAGATTTGATCATATTTCTCTTTAAACTCTTAACGATTTCCAACTTCCATGAGGATAAAGTTCAAAATCCTTAGTATGGCCTGCCATAAGCATCCTGGTCTGATTTGTGCTTACCTCTATGGCCTCAGGTCAAATCACCCTCCCCAGCCCTTTCTCTATTCTGGCCAGTGTGACCTTCTTATAGTAAAACAAAAATATTCCATGGACTTTCTCATTTCAGCTGTTCTCTCAGCTTGGGGTGGTTCCCCCCTCCTCATCTTTGCCTGGCTAACTCCTACTCACTACTCAGATTTCAACTTAAATGCCACTTCATCTAGAAATCTAATTCCCAAGGAATTGGTTAAAGCCCAATATGATCCTGCAACTTGTATAGCACTGTAGTTCTTCGTAACAGTCAGCACCCCAATTATTACTTATCCAATGTTTATCTTTACCCCTAGACATGACTGAATGAGAGCAGGGACCATGCCTGTCTTGTTCATTGCAATGTCCCCAACACCTGGCATGGGGCATATTTTTAATGAATGAAGAAACGAATTAATACACTGAATGCATTAAGAATAATCAAGAGGGACACCTAAGCCAGTCTATAACAAGAAAATGAAGGCTTAGCATTTTCCAAATCTATAATACTATGATTTCTGGAGGAAGAATGATAGAAAGAGCCAGATGCTTGTAAAGGACAGGTGTATTTACAGGAACAGCAAAGGTGGGTCGAAGGGTTTTTAACAAATGATTGTTATTCTGAAGTGCTATAAAATACAGCAGGATCTAGGGTGTGAACAAAATCTAATAACTCTGGCCAGTAGCATGTTATGAGAGAACATACGTTATATTAGATGAATTTATGTTGCATATGTTTAGCTAAGTAAAGGATACTTAAACAATTGCTTCTAGAATAAGTCATCCGGAATTACCTCATGGCCATACAACCCGGACGTGAAAGAATCAAGGCCTTATATACACAAGAATTTGACATTAAAAAAAAAAAAAAAGCAGCAGCAATCCATAAAAAAATGTTAACTCATAAATGTCTACAGCAGTAAGGAACCTTATATTATCCAGCTCAACCCCGCCACACTTCCTGTCATCCCCACCCAGGGGTGTGTAATATGGGAAGCTGAGGCCCTAGGAGGTTAAGTCACTTTCCTCGGGTTACATGTCTACTTTGTGGCTAAACTAGTCATAGAAATGGGGTCAGCTGGGCACAGTACAGTGGCTCACGCCTGTAATCCTAGCACTTGGGAGGGCTGAGGCAGACAGATTACGAGGTCAGGAGTTTGAGACCAGCCTGGCCAATGTGGTGAAACCCGTCTCTACTAAAAACACAAAAATTAGCCAGGTGTGGTGGGGTGCACCTATAGTCCCAGCTACTTGAGAGGCTGAGGCAGAAAAATCACTTGAACCTGGGAGGCAGAGGTTGAGCGGAGATCTCACCACTGCACTCTTGGGTGCACAGCTTGGGTGACAGAGTGAGATTCCATCTCAAAAAAAAGAAAAAAAGAAACCAGGTCTCTATTTCAATGCCTCCTAATTATCTGTGACTTTTTTTTCTTTTTTTAATACTGTAAGTTCTAGAGTACATGTGCACAATATCTGTGACTTGTGATTCTGTAAACTTCAATGAGACTACTCCAAACCACGGCCTGAGGTGGTTTTCTGGAAACTCTTGCCTTCCTCCAGTCTTGACACCGATTCACTACATAGCATATCCTGTGTGAAGAGAAGCCTGTGGGTGCTGCTAACCTCAACACCTCCCCGCGACCACCCACACTGCTGAGGGGCTTAGGAGTTCATAATGGCAGAAGTGAAGCACTTCGAGTAACTCCTTGAAATGATATCCTGTTCTGTGGCATTAAGCAACATTGCTCTCATCTGTCCTTTGTGATTTCTCAATCTCCTTGCTGTCGTATTTGGGAAATATAAATATTTGGGAATAAACAAACAATATAAATAAATGTTTGAGAAACTTCTCGTGTTATAGAACATTATAGAAAATATACATATTTGTTTTCATCTAGCTAGCTAGCTAGCTATCTTCTGCATCATGATATTCAAATAATGCATTTTAGTCAGCCCCTGCCTGGAAATCTGAGCTCCATCTGGCACAGTCGATGATGTTCACCTTCACAGTTCCTGGTTCATAACTCCCATATCCCTTGTTACAGTCTTTTGTTATAATGCTGGGTGTGTTAGGTCTCAGAGGCAGGCCTCAGGAAATAACCTCTCTCCTGCATTCCTTTTACCTGACCCAAGGCAGGATTCTAATGTTCCCTGTCTTTCTGACTGTGGGTCTTAATAGTCTCCCCCATGAGGGTTTCGCCTTGTACCCTGGGGGAAGGAATGCTGATGTCATGAAGTTTCCATAAAAATCCAAGAGGACTGGGTTCAGCGAGCTTCCAGATAGCTGAACACATGGAGGCTCCTGGAGGGCGGAGCCCAGGGAGGGCATGGAACTCTGCATTCCTTCTCCTATGCCTCTCCCTACATGTTTCTTCATCTGTATTCTTAGTAATATTCCTTATAATAAACAAGTAAATGTAAGTGTTTCCCTGAATTCTGTGAGCTGCTCCAGAAAATTAATCAAACCCAAAGAGGGAATTCCTGGGAACCTTAACTTCAAGCTAGTTGGTCAGAAGTTTCAGAGGCCCAGACTTACAACTGGTATAGAGGAGACAGTCTTGGGGACTGAGACCCAACTCCTGGGGTCTGACGCCATCTCTAGGTAGATAGTGTAAGAATTGAATTGGAGGACCTTTGGCTGGTGTCCACTGCTTAAAGCGTGGCAACCAACCCCCAACATATTTGGTCATAGAAGTCTTCTGTGTTGATTATTGTGGTATGAGAGTGAAGACACAGTTTGAGAGAGTTTCTCCCTACACAGCCACTGATCGCACACTTTAGGATGGCTAAGGTGATGAAGTTTGTGTTATGTACATTTTATGACAATAAAAAATAATTACTCAACAACTTCCAGCTCCAGCCATGATGGAAAGCCCCATTCCTCCTAGATCCTCCCTCTTACAATTTAAAAACATAAAACAAATAAATTAAGATTGAATCCTGAAACATGTTCAAGTAACCCACAGGAAGGTACAAAAAAGAGAGGCAGAGGAACAGGAAATAGAGGAAACAAAAAGAAAAAGTAGGGGGGCAGATATAAGTCCTAACATATCAACAATTCCCTTAAATGTAAGTGGTCTAAATATACGAATTAAAAAACAGAAATTTGCAGAGGGGATAAAAATAAAAACATGTTCCAACAATATGCTATCTATAAGAAATTCACTTCAACTTCAATTACACAGGTGGCTTGAAAGCAAAAGAAAGGGGAAAAGATACACCATGCATTCATTAAACAAAAAAGAGCAAGTCTTGGCTATATTAATATCAATGCAATTAGTAATCCTTGTTTTTAAACCACAATTTTAAAATTTCACTAGAAACAGCCTTGAAGAGCCTCTGTGTTTCAAGAATGCTGACATCTGCCAAAGGCTTTGCAGCCCTGTCTCAGACTGGCTCAGTCCACCTAAGGCCAGGTCATGCAGATTTGTCTCCCATTAGATGTGAAGAAACAAAGTGAAAGTCTCCCTTAACCTGCTCTTCTGCCCTCCCCACAAACCAATTAAAATAACATTGAGTCATTTTTCTACCTTTGTAGTGACAGAATTTTAATGATGAATAATATTGTGTGAGGACTTTGAAAAAAGTATATGCTCATAATACTGATAGGAATAAAAATCGATAGAGTGTTTTTAGCAATTTGACAGTATCTATACACAGATGTTCCTTGACTTACAATAGGTTGTGTTCTGATAAAACTATTGTAAGTTGAAAATAATCTTAAGTCAAAAATGCATTTAATACACCTAACCTACTGAACATCATAGCTTAGCCTAGCTTTAACATGCTCAGAACAACTACACTAGCCTACAGTTAGGCAAAATCATCTAATTTAAAATCTATTTTATAATAAATGTTGAATATATGAGGTAAGAGTATCATACTACTTACCACTAGAGCTCTGGAAAAAGACCAAAATTCAAATTCAAAGCACAAGTTCTGTTAAATATGCATCACTTTCACATCATTGTATAAAGTTGAAAAATAATAAGTTGGACCATTGTAAGTCAGGACCATCTGTAATCTATATAATAACTTTTAAATGTGAATATCCTTTGACTCACCAATTCTACTTCTAAAGTATTTGTTTTTCTAAAGAAATACTTTGGCATTTATACAAAAAGATGTCCATTGCAACAAAATATTGGTAACATCAACAGAGGAATGAGCAAATACATTATGGTACATTCTTCTGTGGAATACTATGCAGCAGTTAAAAAGAAAGAAGTAAATTTATAGGTACTAAAATGTTAAAGTAAGCAAAATGAAAACCAGGCCTGAAGAATCCTTGAGCAGACAAAACTGGTTATGCCTCATCCTAACCTTGCTTGATTTACAAGCATAAGAGAAACTTGAGCTATATTTTATAAATGCTCAGCCAATCTGAAGTAGCCAATAAACCTATGTAACTAGGGGCTTTCCAAAGGGATAGACCAAATAAGGCTATCTGTAGGTTTAACTGTAACCAATCAAATATTTTATTTGCTTTACTTCTGTGTTCACCCTATAAAAGCTGCCCTCTTGTGTTCCCTCCATAGAGCTCCTAAGCCACTTCTGGTTTGGAGCTGTCCCATTCATGAATCATTGTTTCCTCAGATAAACTCTAAAATTTTATTGTGCCTCAGTTTACTTTATAACAACCATAAGTAGGGCTTTAGAACACATTTTTATTGATTTATACTGTTTCACTTGTGGTGTATAAAAAATTCCTTATAGTAATGGTTTAAAATTTCAAATTTATTAGTGCTATAAAATTGCTACACTATTGCTAGTAGTGATATATTATTTCACTTATCAGCACATGACACCTGGAATAGACTGATTATATTTGAATACCCAGAGCATCTTAGAGTCTAGTACATTATATTTACTCAAAAATTGTTTAATTAATTAATTGATGAAACAGGCTAGCAATTCCAAACCTCCCTCCAACTCCAGTTCTTCGATTCTAACTGGAGAAAAACTATCCTTATATATAAAATGTTCATGACAATACCTATCTCAGAGAGCTGCTATGATGACAAAGTATCCAAAATTGTTGGGGCGAGGGGCATTGTAATTTGGTAGACACATTCCAGGGGCTATTTGTTCTGTTGCTACTCTTCATTGGAAAAAAACTACTTCTCTACAAAATTCAGACTTGCTCTGAGAAGTTTCAGAGAGCTAATTTCAGTGTGTATGAAGGAGGAGGGGCAGGGGGTAAAGGAAAGACAGGTGGAAGTGTCAAACATTAAAACCACTGCTGTAGTTGAGAACAAAGCGGGAGCTGATGGTCAGCACTGAGCATGAGTGCTGGACTTCTTAAAAAAGCAATGGTCATCTTACGGAAGCTCTCACATTTGTTAAATGCTTTAAGCACACACAGTGTATTTGATCCTCACAACCAGGAAACTCTTGAAATCCAGCCTCCAGAGACGTTCTAAATCCAGTTCTCTCATCTGACTGTCATTCTTTGATCATGCTTGATGGAAAACTAGATTGCAAACTTTTAAAAATTACTAGGGCAGAGGGAATTTATAAATTTGTAGATTAGTTTCCTGAAGGTGCCATAGCAGATGACCGCATATGGAGTGCCTTAAAAAAGCAATAGAAATTTATTCTCTCACAATTCAAGAGGCCAGAACATGGTATCAAGGTGGCAGCAGGGTGGGCTCCTTCCAGAGGCTCTGGGAGAGAACCTGATTTGGCTTTTCTCCTAGCTTCTGGTGGGTGCTGGAAATCCTCAGCATTCTTTTGCTTATAGATGCATTGCCTTATTCACCTCCATCTTCACATCATCTTTTCTGGGTTTTTTTTTTTCTTCCCTGTGTCTTCTCCTCTTATATAAGGACACACACTTTGTCATTGGATTTAGGTCCCACCCAGATAATCAAGGGTGATTTCATCCTGAGATTCCTAGCCTAATTATATCTGCAAAGTTCCTTTTCCCAAATAAGGTCAGATTCAGAGGTTCCGGGTGAACATAGCTTTGGGGACGGGGGCACTCAACTCACTACAGTTTGTTTGTATGATTTTGATTTTGGAAGAAAGCTACTAAAGCAGAAATATAAACAACAGAAGTAAATGCAAAAGATAAACTGAATGGAAATAAAAGCTAAAAATAGAAAATGGGCAGTTTCATGTGCAGTTTCAAGCTGACAGATTTAAGGAGTCTGTGGTATCTGTTTCAGAACTTTGTGATATCCTTTTAAAGACGCTGACTCAAGCTTGGAACTAAAATGTTTACCACTTACCAACCAGAGCATACCACCCTCCCAGTGTCTTTTCCTGGAATTTAGGAATTTATAAAAAACAAATTTATATCCTGGAATTTCTAAAAAACAAATATTCATGACTGTAATATACTGAGATATAATTACCTAAGAGGAAAAAGCATAAAGAAGCAATTCAACAGAGTTTGAAGTGTGATATACTAAATTTAGATTGTTTCCAGTAAGGTGGTGAGCTAAATACATCAACAGATTCTCTTGTTTAAAACAACTAAAAAAAAAAAAAAAAAAAAAAACTGATGAAAATCTTAAAAGAGCCCATGAAAGTAAGAAAGTAAGGAATTCTCAAATCAGGGACTAAGTGAAGACGAGTCATTGTAGGGAAGCTGCGAGAGGCCTGGAGCCAGCCGTTTGTCAAATGAGAGAAGCAAGGAAGAAGAGATTGAGCTTTGTATTTTATGACCTCAAAGGCACCGAAGACACAGCCCAGGGTCTGCCCACGTTGTGGAGTCTGTTAAAAGAAAGCGAAATTCCCCTCATTGAATCATTACTGGTCAGCAAAATTAAACTGTGTCTAAAAGGAGATCTTCCGCAAAAAAAGTTGGGATCATAATGGGTTAAACCATCTATTTTTAGAAAGAACTAGAAATAAACCCATAATAGTCTCCAACACCGCACCTCTCCCTTCTTACCTCCAGCTCCAAAGAAAAGAAAATCTATGAGCTCAAATTTTAGTGCTAAGCAGAAACGAGAAAAGAAACAGCCTTCTAAATACTAAAAACCAGAGAAATCTAGTCTTTATGCGTGTTTGTAGCTTGAATTTACACTACCTGAGAGAACTGAAGAAAAGTCTTGCTGAACATTTAATTTAGAGGCCCCTGGACTCACAGTTCCCATAAACGTAGAAGAAGGGGAAAATTCTCTTTGAAGGACCCCATCTTTAAGCTAGCTAACGAGAATTTCTGTAAGTAAAATTCCAAACCATGAAGCAGCTCATGGTACAAAATAATTAAACAGCCAAGGCACAATGAACAAGAGCTAGCAAAAACAACAGATTATATACACATAAAACAGACCCGCAATAGTATAGTTAATATTATGATCAATTCTATACACCTGAGCCTGAAATATGCCTGTTTATATGCTTGTATCTACTATATGAGAAAGATATAGAAAAAGATTCTAACCAAGAGAAAGCTGATATAGCCATATTAACTATTAACATATTAACTAAGAGAAAGATAAATCCATCCTCTTTTAAGCAACAAATATTACCAGAGAAAAGGAAGTTAGTTAAGCTGCTGCAGTGCACAAAAGGGCCGCCCAGAGTAACATGGTGGCCACTCAGCAGGCATCCCCAGCCCTCATCCTATCTCCCCGGACCCCCTCACCCCAACTCCCCATTTTCTCCAGCTGGGAGGTGGCCTCAGGCTCCCTCGCCTGCCCCTTCCCTGTCCTCATCCTGGTCCCAGGGGTTGGAGGGAACACCACTTGCCTCCCACCAAAGCTCCAAAGAGAACCCACAAGGAATTGAATGACCTGGCACAGGACCCCCCCGTTCCAGCAGAGTGTTCAGCCAGTCCTGTGGAGATGGCATGTCCCACTGGCAAGCTGCAATAAGAGGTGAAGTGACAGTCCCTATCAGCGTGGAATTTTTTTCTTGCAGTTCATTTCCCAACAGACTACCCCTTTTAACCCCCTAAGGTTGTATTTACAGGAATATATTATCCAAATGTGTTTTGATATTCTATGGTCACAGTGGTCTCCAGCACTATTTCAAAAGTACCCTTGAACATTTGTTCCCTATTGTGTGATTCCAATCCACATGATCCTCTAGTGACTGAGGTTGTTGAGATCTACAGAAAGGATAGAGAAAAGTATAGCAGAATAGCTCAGGGATGGACTCAAAGTATGCCAGGTAATTAAAGAAATTGAATATCCTCTACAAATAAAGACAGGGGCACTCTGAAAGAGAAAGTCCTTTTAGGCTAGGCATAATGGCTGACACCTATAATATCAATACTTTGGGAGGCTAAAGCAGGAGGATTGCTTGGGCCCAGGAGTTCAAAAGCAGCCTGGACAATGTAGTGAGACACTGTCTCTACAAAAAAATTTAAAAATTAGCCAGGCATAATGGCATGTGCCTTTGGTCTCAGCTACTCAGAAGGCTGAAGTGGGAGGCACCCTTGAGTCCAGGAATTCAAGGCTGCAGTGAGTCATGATAGTACCACTGCACTCTTGCCTGGGTGACAGAGCAAGGCCTGGTCTCAAAAAAAATAAAAATAAAAAAAAATAAAAAATAAAAAGTTCTTTTGATTTCCATTTTACTGCCTTCCATGAGTACATACCTCACCCTGCCCTGTATATACAACCTGATACAGCAATGCTGCATGTTGCACATACTTGGAACAACATACTAGAAATACTGTACATCTGTACCAACATTGCCTCCTAGCAGAGAAGTGTGTGTGTGACAAGCCAGTTCTACAGGCATAGCCTAGGTGTGAGACTAAAAGCTTTCCTCATTGACTTAAATTTGGATAACAGTGAGGGGTGGTGGGTATAATGTGTGCTTGGATGGAGGAGAAAAGCTCTACTCACCTGTAGGAAACTGTTTATCAGTAGAATCCATCTATAGTCAAGACAGTTGTGAAAAGTAAAGTGAACTGAAGCTGTTTCTGTATTCATTTTATTGCAAAGGAGCTACATCTTAGGTAAAAATTATGACCAACCAGATTAAACTCTACCCACATCCTGTATTTTAAGGTCTAAGTTTAACTGGACAACATTTATATGGATTGGAGCTATTAGTACATCAAATGTGATATGTTTTTCTGTTGTTTGGAATAGTTTCAGAAAGAATGGTACACCTGCTCCTCTTTGTACCTCTGGTAGAATTTGGCTGTGAATCCATCTGGCCTTGTTTTATACGGTTGGTAGGCTATTAATTACTGCCTCAATTTCAGAACTTGTTATTGGTCTATTCAGGGATATGGCTTCTTCCTGGTTTAGTACTGGGAGGGTGTATGTGTCCAGCAATTTATCCATTTCTTCTAGATTTCTAGTTTATTTGTGTAGAGGTGTTTATAAGTACTCTGATGGTAGTTTGTATTTCTGTGGGATCACTGGTGATATCCTCTTTATCATTTCTTATTGTGTCTATTTGATTCTTCTCTCTTTTCTCCTTTATTAATCTAGCTAGTGGTCTATTTTGTTTATCTTTTCAAAACACCAGCTCCTGGATTCATTGATTTTTTTGAAGTGTTTTTTGTGTCTCTATCTCCCTCAATTCTGTTCTGATCTTAGTTATTTCTTGTCTCCTGCTAGCTTTTAAATTTGTTTGCTCTTGCTTCTCTAGTTCTTTTAATTGTGATGTTAGGGTGTCGATTTTAGATCTTTCCTGCTTTCTCTTCTGGGCATTTAGTGCTATAAATTTCCTTCTTAAGACTGCTTTAGCTGTATCCCGGAGATTCTGGTATGTTGTGTCTTTGTTCTCATTGGTTTCAAAGAACATCTTTATCTCTGCCTTCATTTCGTTATTTACCCAGTAGTCATTCAACAGCAAGTTGTTCAGTTTCCATGTAGTTGGTACGGTTTTGAGTGAGTTTCTTAATCCTACGTTCTGATTTGATTGAGTCTGAGAGACTGTTAAGATTTCCATTCTTTTGCATTTGCTGAGGAGTGTTTTACTTCCAATTATGTGGTCAATTTTAGAATAAGTGCTATGTGGTGCTGAGAAGAATGTATATTCTGTTGATTTGGGGTAGAGAGTTCTGTAGATGTCTATTAGTTTCACTTGGTCCAGAGCTGAGTTCAAGTCCTGAATATAATCCTTGTTAATTTTCTGTCTCATTGATCTAATATTGACAGTGGGGTGTTAAAGTCTCCCACTGTGTGTGGGAGTCTACATCTCTTTGTAGGTCTCTAAGAACTTGTTTGATAAATCTAGGTGCTCCTGTATTGGGTGCATATATATTTAGGACAGTTAGCTCTTCTTGTTGCATTGATCCCCTTACCATTATGTAATGCTCTTCATTGTCCTTTTTGATCTTTGTTGGTTTAAAGTCTGTTTTATCAGAGACTAGGATTGCAACCCCTGTGGGTTTTTTGCTTTCCATTTGCTTGGTAAATATTCCTCCATCCCTTGATTTTGAGCCTATGTGTGTCTTTGCATGTGAGATGGGTCTTCTGAATACAGCACACCAACAGGTCTTGACTCCTTATCCAATTGCCAGTCTGTGTCTTTTAATTGGGGCATTTAGTCCATTTACATTTAAAGTTAATATTGTTATGTGTGAATTTGATCCTGTCATCATGATGCTAGCTGGTTATTCTGCACATTAGTTGATGCGGTTTCTTCATAGTGTCATTGGTCTTTCTATTTTGATGTGTTTTTGCAGTGGCTGGTACTGCTTTTTCCTTTCCATATTTAGCGCTTCCTTCAGGAACTCTTTGTAAGGCAGGCCTGGTGGTGGCAAAATTCCTCAGCATTTGCTTGTCTGGAAAGCATTTTATTTCTCATTCACTTGTGAAGCTTAGTTTGACTGGATATGAAATTCTGGATTGAAAATTCTTTCAGAATGTTGAATATTGGCCCCTACCCTCTTCTGGTTTGTAGGGTTTCTGCAGAGAGATTTGCTGTTAGTCTATGGGCTTCCATTTGTAGGTTACTTGACCTTTCTCTCTGGCTGCTCTTAACATTTTTTCCTTCATTTCAACCTTGGAGAAATCCGCAATTATGTGTCTTGAGGTTGCACTTCTCAAGTAGTAGTTTAGTGATGTTCTCCGTATTTCCTGAATTTGATTGTTGGCCTGTCTTTCTAGGTTGGGGAAATTCTCCTGGATAATACACTGAAGAGTGTTTTCCAACTTGGTTCCATTTTCCCTGTCACTTTCAGGGACCCCAATCAATCGTAGGTTTGGTCTTTTCACATAGTCCCATATTTTTTGGAAGCTTTGTTTGTTCCTTTTTGTTTTTTCTCTAATCTTGTCTTCACGCCTTATTTCACTAAGTTGATCTTCAATCTCTGATATCCTTTCTTCCCCTTGATGGATTTGGCTGTTGATACTTGTGTATGGTTCATGAAGTTCTCATGCTGTGCTTTTCAGCTCCATCAGGTCATTTATGTTCCTCTCTAAACTGGTTATTCTAGTTAGCAGTTACTGTAACCTTTTGTCAAGGTTCTTAGCTTCCTTGCATTGAATGAGAAATGCTTCTTTAGCTCAGAGGAGTTTGTTATTACCCACCATCTGAAGCCTACTTCTGTCAGTTCATCAAACTCATTCTCTATCCAGTTTTGTGCCCTTGCTGGAGGAGTTGCGATCATTTGGAGGAGGAGGCATTCTGGTTTTTGGAATTTTCAGTGTTTTTGTGCTGGTTTTTCCTCATCTTTGTGGATTTATCTGCCTTTGATCTTTGAGGCTGATGACTTTTGGATTGGGTTTCTGTGTGGGGGTCCTTTTTGTTGATGCTGATGTTGTTGCTTTCTGTTTTGTTAGTTTTCCTTCTAATGGTCAGGCCCCTCTGCTGCAGATCTGCTGCCATTTGCTGGAGGTCCGCTCCAGACCCTACTTGCCTGGGTATCACCAGTGGAGGCTGCAAAACAGCAAAGATTGCTGCCTGCTCCTTCCTCTGGAAGCTTCGTCCCAGAGGTGCCCCATCGTGATGCCAGCCAGAGCTCTCCTGCATGAGTTGCCTGTCAACCCCTGTTGGGAGGTCTCTCCCAGTCAGGAAGCATGGGAGTCAAGACCCACTTGAGGAGGCAGGCTGTCTCTTAGCAGAGCTCAAGAGCTGTGCTGTGAGATGTGCTGCTCTGTTCAGAGTCAGCAGGCAGGAACGTTTAAGTCTGCTGAAGCTGCACCCACAGCCACCCCTTCTCCCAGGTGCTCTGTCCCATGGGAGATAGGAGTTTTATCTATAAGTCCCTGACTGGGGCTTCTGCCTGTCTTTTAGAGATGCCCTGTTCAGTGAAGAAGAATCTAGAGAAGCAGTGTGGCCACAGCTGTTTTACTGTGCTGTGTTGAGTTCTGTGCAGTCTAAACTTCCAGGCCTCCTTAGCACTGTCAGGGGAAAACTGCCTACTTAAGCCTCAGTAATGGCTGATGCCCCTCCTCCCACCAAGCTTGATCTTCCCAGGTCAACTTCAGACTGTTGTGCTGGCAGAGAGAATTTCAAGCCAGTGGTTCTTAGCTTGCTGGGCCCCATGGGAATGGGACCCACTGAGCCAGACCACTTGGCTCCCTAGCTTCAGCCCCCTTTCCAGGGAAGTGAACAGTTCTGTTTTGCCGTGATTCCAGGCGCCATTGGGGTATGAAGAAAAAAAAATTCCTGCAGCTAGCTTGGTGTCTGCCCAAACTAGCTCTTATTTTTCTTATGCTCTTAATTGCTTAGGTCTAAGTGTACATAAGGGTGAAAATCCATTTGATAGAAATACTTGTGTAGATTTAAAGATCCAATTGCTCCTCTGGAGCTAATCTGTGTAATAAATTGATTACCAAACTGATTACATATTTTAAAAGGTGGCAGATATACAAAGAATTTCTACAACTCAAGAATAAAAATACAAGCAACACAAGTTTTTAAAAAACAGGCAAAAGATTTGAATAGACATTTCGTCATAAATGTCTATTTTAAAAAACAGGCAAAAGATTTGAATAGACATTTCATCATAAAAGATATACACATGGCCAGTGGGCACATAAAAAAGTATCCAACATCGTTAGTCATTGGAGTTAGTTTTAGTCAATTAAAACCAAAAGTGAGTAGAAAACAAAAGCATTAAGAATGACTCATATATTTCCATTTTTGGCCAAAATGCAGTAACAGATCAGATTTATCCTCCTCTCTGAAACAACAACAACAAAAAGACAAATACATGAAACAGCGATTCTTAGAACAAATTAGACAATGAAGAATGGTGATCTCCAAGAAATAGGAAATAAATGAGGTGAGCTAATGATTGCCCCAGTATACTATTTGGAGGAAGTTTTTTCAGGTCACAGGGCAGGGAAGAGGCACCTTTGTGGAGGTGTCCTGGAGCTGAGGAGATAGCCGCGAGTCTGGAGAGTGAGATGGCTAGAGTGCCTAGGGCAGAGTACCAAAGACATGAGAGCCTCCCTGGGAGAACTTGAAGACCTGCAGAAGGTCCCCCTCAAACAGTCAGCTAAGTGCTGATCAGTGCATGTGTGTGGGAAAACACCCAAGGTCAGGGGAAGAATCACTAAATTCACATGAAGAAACAATCATCAGAGCTCACATAGTGCTAGAAAGGGTGAAAACCTGTGACTCTGTCTCCTTGGAACGCCATGCTCCATGACAGTCACACACAGATCACTCTCTGCATACCCAAGACTTAAAAACGTCTGTGAAATTGAACTGCTAACTCAGCAAGTGTTTCAGCAGGTAAGTCAACTGTGTACCAAGCACTTGGAGCCATTAATAACACCCTACCAACCTAACTCAAAGTGTTGCTCAGGAATGTCTCTCTTAAGCGGGAACACCTCTCCGTACTCGTCAAATGCTCACTACCACTAACCCACCATCCCCCAAAAGCTCCCTCCACACCAGCCATCTTTCTGGGTACTCCTCCTAGTCTGCTACCCCTAAGCCCAGGGACTTTTCCTTCCTGCTGTTTCCCATCAATACTGCCCTGTCTCATTCCTTCAGGACCTGGCCCCCCTCTGCTACTCAAAGTGGCAGCAAGCCTTCTCGTGGCCTAATCTGCGCAAATGAGTGAGAAGCTAGGAAGAGTTAAAGTGATTTCACCCAGTCACTGTCCTTCTCAGTGCAATGCATTATGTAGTAGCAATAGAGGTTATCAGGAAACACATGATCTCAACACAGAATAGCTGCCATGTGGATGTTGCTGGTATGCTAGCAAACACAGCGAGGAAGAGTTTGGAGCAAGCAGGCTTGACCATGCCCCCTTAAATCCCATCAAAGACAAAGTGACTTCTTTTTTCTCTACACAGAATCCACCCCTGGGAAGATGCAGGGCAGTCACAGAGCATTTCACAGGTGTTGGGGGAATGTCCTATGTGTTTGGGGAAAAGAAAAGGAAGATAGGAAGGAGGAAAATATAAAGGAGGTTCAGTCAACAAACACTAGTTGAATATTCTACATATGCCAGGCACTGCTCTAGGTTCTGGGGTTATACCAGTGAACAAATGGGTTTGTTCCTTTTATACCAGTGGTCCCCCAAATTTCCCCACCATGGAAATTTCCACCTTGGAAGACACAGAACTTTGAATGTGTCTTTGTAAGAAGTTTCCCAGGTAAGTTGGATTGTCAGGCAATTTGAGGAACCACTATTGAAGCAACAGTTGAGATTCTTCTCATTGATCAAAAAAGCAACCTACAACACTCATGGCTGTTGACCTTTGGAAAACAATTGTATTGAATATCGAGGTGCTATCTTTCTTCACACTGTCTACCAAAGGTTTGCTTTGGTGTCCTCCTAATCCTTCTCCAAACACTGAGGCCTCTCCCAATCTACTCCATATACTTATGCTTTGGGTATCAGGCCCCACCTGTACCTCTTAGAAAGTTCACCGACTCCCAATTATTTATCAGTTTCCTCACCACATGCCCATCAATTATATTTAGCAATATAATATGTACTGAGGACTTTCGATAAGAGGTATGTTCCTTCTGATTTATATATATATTTCTCAAGTCATCCTAAAAACTATGTAGCAAGTATTATCCTGCAGAAGAGGAAATTGAGACAGATTATATAACATGACCATTGTTATTGAGAATGAGGTCATTCTTCATGTATTAACATGACCTTCCATCTTCTACTGTGCCTCCATCATACTGATTAATACGTTAAGTTTTGAAATTGAGAGAGAGGGAGAAGAAGAGGGAGAGAAAAGGAGAGAGATCCAGAGGAAATTTGGAAAAGAGGGAAAGGCTCTTAAATACAATACCTCTTCCATTTACTTGATATATGAACTTCACCTCTTAAAGTCTCTTTTCCACATCTGCAACAGAGAAATAATGACTCCTACTCTATGTAGGTTATGGGGTTTACATGAGGTTATGAATATAAAGCTTCTCATACTACACTTGCCACATAAGCTTAAGTATGTGATAATAAGAGCCCTATATCTATATACTCCGCTTTTTCTTCAGCTTTTTAAAATCAATATCTGACATTAAATTGTGTGTGTGTGGGGGGGTGGTGTGAGTTATCTCTTTGTCCCACTGTATTTTTTTTTTTTTTTTTTTTTTGAGACAAAGTGTCACTCTTGTTGCCCAGACTGGAGTGCAACAGCCCTATATCTATATACTCCGCTTTTTCTTCAGCTTTTTTTAGTCAGTATCTGACATTATATTGTGTGGGGGGGGAGGGGGCGCGGGAAGGCATATTATCTTTCTGTCCCACTGCATTTTTTTTTTTTTTTTTTTTTTTAGACAAAGTCTCGCTCTTGTTGCCCAGGCTGGAATGCAATGGCATGACCTCGGCTCACTGCAACCTCTGCCTCCCGGGTTTAAGTGATTCTCTTGCCTCAGTCACACAAGTAACCAGGATTACAGATGTATGCCACCACACCCAGCTAATTTTTGCATTTTTAGTAGACACGGGGTTTCACTATGTTGGCCAGGCTGGTCTCAAACTCCTGACCTCAGGTGATCCGCCTGCCTCAGCCTCCCGAAGTGCTGGGTTTACAGGTGTGGACCACCGTGCCCATCCCGTCTCACTGTATCATAAGCTCCACACGAGAAGGAACTTTGCCACACTCACCCCTGTATCCACAGTGCTTACAATGATGGCTGGCTCCTAGAAGGCACACTTTCAGTATTTGTTGAATGGTTGTTATGACCATAATCTTCCCTACGGCACTAGTTGTCATGACCATAATCTTCCCTACAGCACCTCACTACAAACATAGTAGTTGCCCTACAAATGCTTTCTATGTGGTTTGCAGTAAATAGAACCCAAAACCCTTATTATCATACTATATTGCCACCCACTTCAGCTAAACTGAATGAATAACCTACTGGCTGGGGTAACCTATTTGAAGATACAGATCACAAAAACAAAGAGAACATCTAACAAATACTGATTATTCATTACACTGCCTGCTTTCTATCCTGGCTCCTAGGAATAAACAAGTTCAGTGAATGTCATCCCTTCTAAGATGTATATTTAAACCTTTAAGCTGTCCTATATTTTTACAAATTTCCTAAAATAATATTGTATTACTTTTACAAACAAACAAAATTTTAATTGAGAAAAAAATAACAAATATAATAACCTAGCATGGAGAAAAGCACTGCACTCTAACCTGGGCGATAGCGCGAGACCCTGTCTCAAAAAAAAGAAAAAAAGAGGGTATTTAAGGTCAAGTCAAATCTCCCTTGCTCTATCTCTGACATCTGTCCCTAGAGGCAGCCAAATGATAATTTGGCATTTATCAGGATGCCCATGATGTCAAATTCTTTTTGTGTTTGATGTTGCCAACCATTAATGTTCAATTCTATGATCTATTATTTCAATAGGGGCTTGTAAAAGGGCAAAACCCTATCACTTCTTTTTCATACATTAACTATCATCCTAAGATAAATTTCCCTTTACCTACAACTTGCTTACCCAGTTGTACAGTTTGCAAAGAATACATAATATTTTTTCTTTAATCATTTTTCAAAATAAGGAGTTGGTTTCCTATGACCCTCTAATTTGTTTTAGTTACATTATGAACATATTGTGTTAAACATATTTGATGAGTTTGAATCCACTCATTACTTGTATTAGTGCTCATAGCATCCCATTTTGGTCAGTGAGAAGCCTATTTTTTAACTGGCAAATAAAGTGTGTATATTTAGAGTATACATGACGTTTTGATATGTGCATACATTGTGGAATGGCTGAATAGAGCTAATTAACATATGGATTACCTCACATACTTATTTTCTGTGGTGAGAACACTTAAAATTTAATCTCAGCAATTTTCAAGTATATTTTAACTATAGTGAACACGATGTACAATAGATTTCTTGAATTTGTTTCTCCTGTCCAATTGAAATTTTATATCCTTTGACTAACATCTTCCCAATTCGCCTATCTCCTAGCCTTTGGTAACCATTACTCTACTCTCTGCCTTGATCCAGGCTGGAGTGCCGTGGCGTGATCTCCCCTCATTGCAAGCTCCGCCTCCCAGGTTCATGCCATTCTCCTGCCTCAGCCTTCCCAGTAACTGGGACTACAGGCGCCCGCCACCAAACCCGGCTAATTTTTTGTATGTTTTAGTACAGACGGGTTTCACCGTGTTAGCCAGGATGGTCTGGATCTGACCTCATGATCCACCCGCCTCGGCCTCCCAAGGGGTTGGGATTACAGGCGTGAGCCACCGCGCCCCACTGAGTTTGAATTTTTAAAATCCTATATTGCTATGTTGAATGACGGTGCTCCCTCCAAAATTCATGTTGAAACTTAATCCCCATGCAACAGTATTAAGAGCTGTGGCCTCTGGAAGGTGATTCAGTCATGAGGGCTCTGCTCTCACAAATGGAATTCGCACACTTATAAAAGAGCTCAGGGTTGAAGAGAGAGTCCTCTTGCTCCTATGCTCTTCTGCCATGTGAGGAAACAGTGTTTCTCCCCTCCAAAGGATGCAGCAACTAGTTGCCATTTTGGAAGCAGAGATTGGGTCCTCACCATATATCAAACCTGCCAGTGTTTATCTTGAACTTCCCAGCCTCCAGAACCATGAGAAATAAATTCCTGTTGATAAATTACCAGTCTATGATATTTTATTATACCAATATGAAACAGACTAAGACATACATATAAATGCGATCATGCTGTATTTGTCTTTTTGTGCTGGCTTATTTCATTTAATATAATGTCCCTATTTTCATCTATGTTGTCACACATGACAGCATTTCCTTCTTTTTTAAAGCTGAATAGTATTCCATTTTTCTGATCCTTTTATTCACTGATAGACTCTGAGGTTGATTCCATATCTTGGCCATTGTGACTAATACTGCAATAAACATGGGAGTGCAGATATTCTCTTTTCAAATATCTCTGACACACTCACTCCAATTCCTTTGAATATATACCCATTAATGGGATTACTGGGTCATATGATAGCTCTATTTTTAATTTTTCAGGAAACTTCATAGTGTTTTCCATAACAGCTGTGCTATTTTATACTTGCACCAGCAGTTTAAGGGTTCCCTTTCTTCTATATCCTCACCAACATTGTTACCTTTCATCTTGTTGATAATAGCTATTCTAACAGGTGCGAGGTGGTAAGTAGGAAGCTTTTCAAGCTGGCCCTGGTGAGTCATTTTGAGATGACCCCAATAGTATTTGATATTTCCTTGCCTCTCCTATAACAAGATACTTCATGTTCTTTTATATTTTCTGTCCGACACCTTGAATCAGCTATTTCTCCTAAAAGTTTTGGTTCCTCTTGTTAGAAAAGGTGTCTGGAAACCACAATCTAGGTGCTAGAGGATAGATGTCAATTTGAGGCCAGCTCATGTCTGTAATCCCAGCACTGTGGGAGGCCAAGGCAAGTGGATCGCTTGACGTCAGGAGTTCAAGACCAGCCTGGCCAACATGGTGAAGCCCTCTTTCTACTAAAAACACACAAAAAAATTAGCCGGGTGTGGTGGCACACACCTGTAGTCCCAATGAGCCGGGATCATGCCACTGCACTTCAGCCTGGGCAACAGAGTGAGACTCCATCTCAAAAAAAAAAAAAAAAAAGAATGTCCATTTGCTCAATTTTGGATGCAGTAAAGAATTTCCTTCAAACTGTAAACAGCCGTAAAAGCACTTAGCACTTGATTATTTAGAAATTCATTATCTGGATCTCTTGCTTTTTATAAATGCTTTTGTATCTGTGTCCTTTCTGAGACTAGGAGTTTAAAAACCATAACCTCTTCTTCACCAGTCCCTGGCCCAAAGTTTGTAACATGATAGACACTCAGAACATATTCATTGAATGAGAAAAATCAGGCTTTAGATGCTAAATGACCAGAAATGAGTTTCAAAAATATGAGAAGAAACAGCAGCATAGTTAGAATAACCTGGTAGCCTCTGAGGACATTATTTTAATAGGGTCTACATTTGCTTGGCTGTTTAAATTCATGTTTACTTAAAAAGCAATTACTTTACAGACTTATGCTATATTTTCAAAAGGGCATTTTTGAGTTGGTTCAAAGGTTGTGGGTTATTGTTGACATTGTCTCCTCCAAAAACCACCCTTGACTAGCTCTAAAACAAAAGAGTCTCTATGAAAAGATACAAGTTTTAATTTTCTATTTAGGTCATCCTCAGAGAATTTCAACCTATGATGATTAATCAAACAGAGACAAAAAAGGGCAAAGCAGGTCTAAGATAACAGCAGATAGAGTGCAGCCCCTCCCTGCTGGGCAGGGAGTTGGCAGGGGTGGGGTACATGGCAAGTAAGCCGAGATGAGGTTCCTGGTTGGCTGGGTGGGGAAGTACAGGGATGGAATGTGCCTGTGAAGCTACTGATTGACCCTGGACAGTTTGCAGCCTTGAGTGGGAGGGGTAGGATCTGAAGAAGAGCAACAGAGGGCTTTGGAAGGAATTGGGGTAAGGTGGTAGAGGGGAATCTGGTTTCTTATTAAGAGGCAGAGAAAGGATGGGCAAAAAAAATGGTCTTCCTGTCTTTCTCCAGTGCCTCATCTATTATAGCTTTCTGCTGAATTTTGCTCCTACAAACCCCGTCTTTGCTCTTTCTCCAGCTGCTCCCTTAATCTTTCTATTCCTCTTTCTGGCTGACAGCCTCTTTCTCTGATGGCATTTAATTGACCTTAACTCACAACAGAGGAATAAACTTTTTGCTCACTAATGGCAAAAATCCAACTCTGGCTACTTACGGCAAAAGACAGGTTAGTATAAGAAGCTTGGTAGCAATGAGAATCTGTAGGCAAACTAAGAGAATGGGCCTTGGAGATTGGCAGGATCCGGGGTAGCTCTAACGACTAGTAAGTGGGAGCCAAAGGATTGGTTTCCCAGCAGGAACAGTCTGGTCAAGGATGTCACTGCTGGGGTAAACCGTTTGTGAAAATCTCAGTGACCTCCCTCAGCCAGGTCATGAGAAGAAGGAGCTTATAATGTAAGAGGCAGACCACTGGATTTCCTCTCCCACGAAGGCTGTACATGATAGGATGGATATGTATGGAAATTGGCAGTGCTGTTAAAAAGAGGTAGCGAAAGCCCAGCAGCCACAAAAAAAAAAAAAAAGAAAAAAAGAAAAAAAGAAAAAAAGAAAGAAAAAGGTTTTTTTACTCAAAGACATCAACTTATTATCACAATTACTTAGTGGTTCAAATCCTGCGATTTCTTTAATTTCTTAAATTTGCAAAGTTAGTGCTCTCAGTGTCTTAAAAACAATTTTTTTTTTAATTTTTAAAATTAAAAACATATGTCCTCATTTTGTTTCTTTTCTTCCGATGAGTCAGTGACCTTAAGAATCCAAAGCTCTTCACCCCTGGACTAAGGCCAGGAGTGAAAATCCATTGCTAAGGTTAGTCAGCCCTGACAAAAAACACCCTTTTCCCTCTGGCCTTTTCATGACTTCTCTCCACCCCAGTAGAAACAATTAGCCATTGAAACTAAGTTGTTTTTTTTTTCTTTTTTTCAACTTATTATGAAAATTTTCACAATATATGTAAAAATGTAGAGAGTATTATATAATGAAACTCCTTGAGCCAGCTTCAACAATTCATCTCTGCCCACACACCCTCACATCCGTGCACACCTCACACAATTTTGTTCTCCTTAGTTGGATGATTCTAAAGCCAACCCCAGACATATGATTTTATCCTGCAATATTTTATTGTTTCTCTAAAATATAAGGACTCTGAAGATCGATAACCATAATATCACTATCAAACCTAACACATTTATTAAAAATTATTTCCTATCCTCAAATAGCAAGTCAATGGTCAAGTTTCACCAGTTGTCTCATCTATTTCTGGATCAAATCAGGATCCAAACGTGGTCTGTACATTCTGGCCAAATTTTTAAGGAGATTACAGTAACTGCCCAAACTTTTATAGTCTCAGTTTGAAGTTTGAACACAGCTTTTTCTTTGTAATTATTTATTATTTTTTTTGAGACAGAATCTCGCTCTATTGCCCAGGCTGGAGTGCAGTGGTGCTAGAGTGCACAGCCTCTTAGTTCAAGTAATTCTCGTGTCCCAATGACCCGAGCAGCTGGGATTACAGGCATGCACCACGCCCAGCTAATACTTGTAGTTTTAGTAGAGACAGGGTTTCAACACGTTGGTCAGGCTGGTCTCAAACTCCTGACCTCAAGTGACCCAACCACGTCAGCTTCCCAAAGTGCTAAAATTACAGACTTGAGCCACTCACGCCCACCCTATTTATTTCAATAGCTCTTTGGGTAACAGGTAGTGTTTGGTTACTTGAATACGTTCTTTAGTGGTGATTTCTGAGATTCTGGTGCACCCATCACCTGAGCAGTGTACACTGAACACAGTTTTTTCATTTTAGTTTTCTTTGGTAGTCTAAGCTCATCTATGTTCGGAAGCTGCCATAGTTTCAAGTGTTGAAGTGATTCAGTGTCCCTCAGCCCATATCTTCAGGTTAAAGAAGCATATCTTGCAATTTCATTAAGAAAAACTATCCAGGCCTTTTTTAAAATGCTATTATTATTTCTTCTCAAAGAGTAGAGAAAGTAGCAACTGTTTTCTAAAATGTAGAGTTTATTTACTGTAACATTGTTTATGGTGACTTCAGATTGGAACTAAAAAGGTCCACCAAGGAGCCTGGCTAAAGAGACTACCCTATGCCCAACCTATAGGAAACTATGCCACATTTAAAAATAATGAGGTCACTCTATCTGTAACAATGTGAAAATGCTAAATGCCCAGGTATATTGGTGAATACAAAAATAGTATGAATAATGTGTTCTATTTTTGCCTAGAAACAATGTGTTTCTAGATACACTTAAATCTCAAAGAATAAGCACCAAATCATGGGGGCAGGATGTAAAATTCTGGAGGAATTACACTTTCTACTTTTTAACATTTTTGTATCATTTAAATGCTTTATATACTAAGTGTATATTAGCTTTATAATGTGAAAAAATATACTTCTATGATGAAATATTATGTAACTTTATTATATAAACGATTTTCTTTCTTTCTGCAATCTTTCTGTAATATCAAAAATAATTTGAAGTTGACTCTACCACAGATACAATGTTATCAATTGGAAGAATATTTGAAGATACACCTTAATGATCTTCCTCAATTCACAACAGCAATATTGAACTATGACTCTATGACAGACACAGACATAAGCTTTATCCCATTTAATCTCCAGAATAAATACCACTGTCTACATTTTACATGTAAGGAAACTGAAGCTTAGAGTGACAAAGTCACTTGCTTAAGTCACAGCTAGGATTCAAACCTTGGTTTCTTTCATGCTGTGGCCCACAACTTCACCCTTTATGCAGAGGTGTCCAATCTCTTGGATTTCCTGGGCCACAATGGAAGAAGAATTGCCTTGGACCACACATAAAACACACTAATACTAACAGTAGCTGATGAGCTAAAACAAACAAACAAAATATTGCAAGAAAATCTCATAATGTCATGTTTTCAGAAAGTTTATGAATTTGTGTTGAGCCACATTGAAAGCTGTCCTGGACTGCATGCAGCCTGTGGGCCACAGATTAGACAAGTTTGCTCTATAGCATACTGACTCTACCCTACTAAATATAACAAATGTACAAAAAAAAAGCAATATTCCAAAATTCAAGGCCATCATCCTCTCATGTTTCTCTTCAGAGCCACTGTGTAGGGAGAGTTCCCAAGACCATGCAGCATCCCATGATTTGTTTGAGGGACTCGGCCCATAGTCATACTCATAGCCATGACTTATTGCAGTGAAATGATACAAAGCAGAATCAGCAAAGGAAAAAGGCACATGGGGCAAAGCATGGGGGAAACTAGGCACAAGTTTCCAGAGTCCTCTCTCAACAGTTACATGGGATGTATGTAATTCCCCTGGCAATAAGTTGAAAGCACACCTGTGAAATATTAGCAAGCAGGAGAGACTCAGCACTCAGGGATTTTATTGGGGGCTAGTCAGTAGGCATCCTCTGCTTAGCACATACTCAAACCTTAAATTCCCACAAGAAAATCACGTGTTCACCATAACCACATTGTTTGTTCAAATAGCTTAGGTACAGTGGGCCACTCTACCAG
Organism: Theropithecus gelada; assembly: GCF_003255815.1. Taxonomy (NCBI): domain Eukaryota; kingdom Metazoa; phylum Chordata; class Mammalia; order Primates; family Cercopithecidae; genus Theropithecus; species Theropithecus gelada. The sequence goes on from NC_037671.1 coordinate 28,227,844, forward strand.
TTAATCACGGGAAGCCTCCCACAACCTAAGTTCACAGATGCCAGCCTTATAATCAGACCTGTCAAAGAATAGCACTTGGGCCTTTACGCCAACTCTTTTCTGTATAGCCTCCAAACAATTATAAGGAGTCAAGTGCACAATGAAAATATAATTACATCAGCAGCCTCCAGCTTGTGTTCATAGTGAATATGGTAAAGCCACTCAGTATTATTTCTTTTCAGTAAATAACAATTTTCCTCCAGAGTCCTAGTGTCGTCCGTTTATAGGCCCGACAGCCCTTTCAAATCTACTTTTCTTAGCCAAAGGCACTGCAGTTCTTATCCCTTTCTTCACTTTTCACAGCGTCTTCCAAGGAAGTTTAAACACAAAATATCTCAAGGAAACAGATTCCCCATGATGATAGCAGCGCCTATCTGATTGCCCATGCAGAGGAAGACCTTTGATATTTTGTTTCATTTTCAGTAACCGGTTGAAGGTTTTTTAAAAAGATTTGAGTGTAAGCTTCTTCATCACTATTATGACCTTCTCTTTGATATCCATTTCTAAGTCAATGACTTGTACTTAGAATGGCAGGTTTCAAAAGAAACGAGCCATGTGCCTGATCACTCAGAAAACACTGTTTCTCTCATATTAATTTGCCATACTTGAGAAATTCTAGCCTGACTTTTAGGGTGATAACTTTTTACCCCGTGCTTTTTACATGAAATAAAGAACTTCATACCACCCAGCACCCACACCCAAGGTGTCTTGCACAGTGTCCATTTAAGATATGCTATCTGATGAATGTCATAATATGCTCAGAGTTAAGCAATTTGAGGTTTAGCTTATTGCCCAAAGCACTAGACCAACTTGTCTAGTCCACAGAGTTCTTTCCTTGTTTGCAATTCGATTTCTACTGAAAATGATAAAAACAGAGGAGTGGAAGATTGACTATACTTATGAAATTAATAAAAATTCAAAAACTCAGTTAAGTTCTGGTAGTATTTATCCATGTTTTACTTATAAATGTAAAGGGTTGTATTTCTTCTTCACGTACATACTTGTTATAGCCATTACGAGTTAGATGTGTGCCTCTTTGGGTTTGGAAATTACTTAAGTTGCACAGGTACAGCCGTAGAGACTGACATAATTCCAGATACCACTTCATATTTGAATAAAAATTGGCAATATGTTTGAGGAGATGAACGCGCTTTGATGTAATGCCCTGAGAGGAAAGTTTAACAAATATGTTGGGCAAATTTTTCTCTGTTCTACAATTTGTTTCAAATTTCTGTGATTGAATAATCCACAAAGATACTCAATTATCTTGAGTACCCATGTAATTTCTACCTGCGGAGTAACTGATATGACTTGGATATTTGTTCCTTCCAAATCTCATGTTGAAATGTGATCCCCAGTGTTGGAGGTAGGGCCCAGCGGAAGGTGTTTGGGTCATGGGGACAGATCCCTCATGAATGGTGTGGTGCCCTGACTGCAGTACTGAATGAGTTTTCATTCTGTTTGTTCACATAAGAGCTGGTTGTTTAAAAGAGCATGGCATTCCTCCCTCTCTCTCTTGCTGTCTCTCTCACCATGGGACCTGCTCCGTCATCATCTTCTGCCATGAGTAAAAGCTTCCTGAAGCCTCACCAGAAGCTGAGATGATAGATGCAGGTGCCATGCTTGAACAGCATGCAGAACTGGGAGCTAATTAAACCTTTTTTCTTCATAAATTAGCCAGCCTCAGGTACTCCTTTATAGCAATGCAAAATGAACCCTGTAACTATGAATGAGCATATCAAAAACCTGCTATAAAAACGTGGATAATTTTGCCTACTATTTCTTAATTCATTTTGTGATCACTCACCTACTGCCTTATCATGTCTGTCTATTGCTTGCTAATGGTTTATATTCAGCTTTGTTGTTTAATGCTTCAGGCCTTTATCTGCTTTTTATCAAAATTTCCTAAGAACAGTGACTGTATTTTGATTGATCTGTGTTGAGCCCAGTGTTGAAAAGGTAGCTGGTACTTACTTACCTGTTTTCCTGCTTCATGGATGAATGCATGGATAAATGAATAAATAAATGGGTTGTGAGCTCTTAAAGAATGTGAACTAACTATATCTTCCACACAGTGGGGACTGGATCAACACTTCTGCCCTGAAGAAAAATATGAATCCTTATCTAAATTCAGAAATGTGGTTATGCCACGTTACTTCTCCACAATCAAAAATTCATAAGCAATCTTCATGTTTTAGAGATGCATGTTAACATTTATGACTGAAAATATTTAATGTTTGAGATTTTCTTCAAAATAGTGGAGGTAGGGGAAATGAAGGAATGAGTACAGGTAGAGCTAAAACAAGGTAGACCATCAGCTGACAAAAGTTGAAGCTTGGTATGTATTTGAAAGTTTTCATAATAAAATTTCATAGTGAACTTCACTCACCTAACCTGTTAATGGATGTTTATGTACCCATTCTAGTATGTTCTTCTCCCTGGAGAAGGGAGGTACTATTTATTGACTACCTACTATTGGAATATTTGTCATGTTTTCTGGCAACTTTTTAACAACTTTCATATATTTTGAGAATTCCCTACCATTGGAATCCCAGCCGCTCCAGTACAGAAGTCAAAAACTCACCTATTTAACCTCGTTTGTGGGTGGGATACAGGTATGGGACTTGGACTCTGTTGATCAGAACTACCTAGCTACGTCATCAAATTAAAAGAGTGTCATGAATAAGGAGGTGCTGGTAAGAATCATTTCTCACCAGGATGGAAAGGAAGCATTCAGCCTTCAGAGGCAGCACTTGCTGAGAGCCCAGCAGTTGCATCCCATGTTCAGGCTTGTGTCCAGGCCCTGAAGCCTTCCTTAATATAAACTGGGACTTTGTTCCTGCTCCTCCACCTGGTATGGCTGTCCTGCCCTCAAGATTCTACTATTCTTTAACAAGTTTCTTTACCACTTACACTAACTGAAGTAGGTTTGTTTTTTGCTTTTATAACTAAGTACCTTGACTAATATATCTACCTTATACCAAGTTTTTGATATTTAGTATCTCGTTTAAGCTGGAAAAAGTAACTCATTGAGACTTGAAAAGAAAGCAAGGGCTATATTATGAAAAACCTTACTGGCCAAGCTCAGTGATTTGAAACTTATTTTCCAAACCCAAAACGTCTAGAATGCCTCAGCACAAAGTAAAATCCTTACCCTGGCCACCAGGGCCATCCTTTGCTCATGCGCCTGCTCCTTTCCCTACCAAGCAGTTTGTGTGTGAGCATGCCCAACCCATTGGCTCACCAACCCACAGTTTAACAGCTCTCTTCTTGCTGTTATGGAGACAGATCTACAGACCACTGAAGAAAGTCACTGCAACTACCTATGCTAATCACTTTTGTCCTTCATTGTAAACATAAATGAGCCCCTGTGGCAGGCAGAATAATAGTCCCACAAAGATGTCCATGTCCTAATCCTAATCCCTGAAACCTGTTTTATTATGTTATAACATAATATTTTGTTATTTATAACATAATATTTTATTATGTTATAACATAATAATTTATTATGTTACAACATAATATTTTATTATAACATAATATTTTATTATGTTACAACATAATATTTTATTATGTTACATAGCAACAGGGAATTATGGTTGTTAATCAGCTGACCTTAAGATAGGGAAATTATTCTGGATTGTCTGGGTGGGTCCAATGTAATCAAAAGGGTCCATGAAAGTGGAAGAGGAAGAAAAACAGGAGATCGGAATGATGCCATGTGAGATGGATTTGACCCTTCTTTGCTAGCTATGATAATAGAGGAAGGGCCATGATCCAAGGAGTATGGGCAGTCTCTAGATGCTAGAAAGGCAAGGAAATGAATTATTCCCTTAGGATCTCTAGAAAGGAATATAGCCTTGCCAACACCTTGATTTTAGTCCAGTGAGAGACGTGTTGGATTACCTAAAAAATTGTGGACCAGTAAATGTACATTGTTTTAAATCACAAAGTTTGTGGTAATTTGTCACAGCAACCACAAAAAACTGATACAGCCCCAAGGACAAAAACCATTAGCATGAGAGAATTAACATAATACATACATTATATCTTGGAGAATGACTGAAATGGGACTTCTGATCTGTCAGATAATTATATTTTTAAGTATTACGATTGACTGTCATTTCTATTTCCTAAAAAGAAAATAAAAATAAAGCTACTGCAGGTCAACAAAGTTACAGTAACGAACATAAAAAAGGGAAGATCCGGCATTGGCATTCAGCTAGTTGTGGGTTCTAAGACTATCAACTTCTCTGAAGTATCGTTTTACCACGTGCAAAGTGAGGTTAATATCTGCCCTGGTTAATGCAGTGTTGATTGAATTAAATGTCTATACAGTAAATGCTATACAAAAACAAGGTATTTTAAAATTATTATTATTAATGCTAGCTTGTGGCTAAACCAATAGTGGAGAAACCACCTAAGCAATCATAGATTGCTGTTATTTGGAGACTATTCAGGTAACCTCATTATCACATTTCATACTGTACATTCAATAAATATTCTTGACAGGCATTCAATATAATGTATAAAATCTTAGGCTACGGATTCAGACAGACCTGAATTCTGTCTCTGAATGACATTAGGTAAATTGCTTTAATTCCTAATCTCTAAAATGTGAATAATAGAGTTGTTTTAAAAGTGAGATAATGTTAATAAAGCACCTAGCACAGGGCCTAGTACATATCAAAGACTAAACTGAATGGCAGCTATCATTATTTATATATATTATTAATAATGAACACTACATCAACCACTTTTGACCATTGAAGCAAGTTTTACACACATTCCATTTGATTAGCACAGCCTCCTTCAGAAAGCAGCATGGTAAATTTATACCCATGTTTCAGATAAGAAAAATTATGCACAGAGCTGGGTGCGATGGCTCACACTGTAATCCCAGCACTTTGGGAGGCTGAGGCAGATGGATCACTTGAAGCCAGGAGTTTGAGACCAGCCCAGCCAACATGGCAAAACCCCCTCTCTACTAACAATATGAAAATAAGCCAGGCACGGTGGCCTGTGCTACCAGTAATCCCAGCTACTTGGGAGGCTGAGGTGGGAGGATAGCTTGAGCCTGGGAGGCAGAGGCTGCCATGGGCCGAGATGGCGCCACTGCACTCCATCTCACTTTTGAGATGGCAAGACTCTGTCTCAAAAAGAAAAGAAAAATGGTGCACAGAAAGAATATATACCTTGTGGTAGTAAACTAGAGCAAGAACTAGGTCCACCTGAAAAGACTATGGGGAACTACAATAGCTAGAACAGTCTAGGAAGTAATTTCCTTTTGTGCAAATCCATGATGCTAGAAGACTAGCAGGAAATAATGAGGATCTCCAATATATTTTACTCTTAAATGGTATTCAGTAGGAAGACAGTGGGATACTAGAGAAGGAGAATTCAGGTATATTTAAAAGAGCCAAACTTCGTGCCTGTTATCCCAGCACTTTGAGAGGCTAAGGTGGATGAATCCCTTGAATCCAGGAGTTTGAGACTAGCCTGGGCAACATGGCAAATGGCTGTCTCTACAAAAAATACAAAGATTTGCCGGATGTGGTGGCTCATGCCTGTAATCCCAGCACTTTGGGAGGCCGAGGCTGGTGGATCACGAGGTCAGGAGTTCGAGACCAGCCTGACCAACATGATGAAATCCTGTCTCTACTAAAAATACAAAAATTAGCTGGGCGTGGTGACGCGTGCCTGTAATCCCAGCTACTAGGAGGCTGAGGCAGAAGAATCACTTGAACCAGGGAGGCAGAGGTTGCAGTGAGCTGAGATAGTGCTACTGCACTTCAGACTGGGTGACAGAGTGAGACTCCATCTCAGAAAAAAAATAAATAAAACAAAAAATACAAAAATTAACCGGGCATGGTGGTGTGCTCCTGGATTCCCAGCTACTCAGGAGGCTGAGATGGGAGGATCACTTGAGCCCAGGCAGTCAAGGCTGAAATGAGTCATGAGCACACCACAGCACTCCAGCCTGGGTGATGGAGTATGACCCTGTCTCATTAAAAAAAAAATAAAAATAAAAAAAGGGCAAGGCGTGGTGGTTCATACCTGCAATCCCAGCACTTTGGGAGGCTGAGGCAGGTGGATCACTTGAGGTCAGGAGACCAGCCTGGCCAACATGGTGTAACCCCATCTCTATTGCCAAAAAAAAAAAAAAAATTAGCCAGGCATGGTGGCCTGCACCTGTAATCCCAGTTATTCAGGAGGCTGAGGCAGGAGAATCACTTGAACCCAGGAAGCAGAGGTTGCAGTGAGCTGAGATTGCGCCACTGCACTGCACTGCAGTCTGGGCAACAGAGTAACACCCTGTTGAAAGAAAAGAAAAGGAGAGGAGGGGAAAGGGGAGGGGAAGATCGGGAG